>NC_057726.1:31828828-31837432 GCF_004010195.1 Chiloscyllium plagiosum
CTCACTGCTATCCATGTGCATGTCCAGCAGTCGCTTAAATGTCCCTAATGACTCTGTTTCCACCACCACCGCTGGCAACGCATTCCATGCATTCACAACTTTCTGTGTAAAGAACCTTCCTCTGACATCCCCTCTATACTTTTCTCCTAATATCTTAAACCTATGAGGTTTACCAGGATGTTGCCTGGTATGGTAGGAAGTTCGTATGAGGAAAGGCTGAGGCACTTGGGGTTGTTTTCATTGGAGAAAAGAAGGTTTAGGGGTGACTTGATAGAGGTGTATAAGATGATTAGGGGTTTAGATAGGGTTGACCATGAGAACCTTTTTCCACGTATAGAGTTAGCTATTACGAGGGGGCATAGCTTTAAATTAAGTGGTGGTAGGTATAGGACAGATGTTAGGGGTAGGTTCTTTATTCAGCGAGTCGTGAGTTCATGGAATGCACTGCCAGTAGCAGTGGTGGACTCTCCCTCTTTATGGGCATTTAAGTGGGCATTGGATAGGCATATGGAGGATAGTGGGCTAGTGTAGGTTAGGTGGGCTTGGATCGGCGCAACATCGAGGGCCAAAGGGCCTGTACTGCGCTGTATTCTTCTATGTTCTATGTTCTATGTTAGTCAAGGACAGTATGACAGTTGCAGCAAGGACGTTTGAGGATGCCTCTACTGAGGTCGTATGGGCTAGGATCAGAAACAGCAAAGAAGAGGTTACCCTGTTGGGAGTTTTCTGTAGGCCTCCAAGTAGTTCCAGAGATATAAAGAATAGGATAGCAAAGATTATCCTCGATAGGAGTGAGAGTGACAGGGTAGTTGTTATGGGGGACTTTAACTTTCCAAATATTGACTGAAAATATTATAGTTCAAGTACTTTAGATGGTCAGTTTTTGTCCAATGTGTACAGGAGGGTTTCCTGACACAGGATGCAGACAGGCCGACAAGGGGCGAAGTCACATTAGATTTGGTACTGGGTAATGAACCCGGCCAGGTGTTAGATTTGGAGGTATGTGACCATTCTGGTCATAGTGATTACAATTTGGTTATGTTTACTTTAATGATGGAAAGGGGTAGGTATATATCGCAGGGCAAGAGGTATAGATGGGGGAAAGGCAATTATGATGCGATTTAGGATGCATAGGATGGGGAAGGAAACTGCAGGGGATGTGCACAATTGAAATGTGGAGCTTATTCAAGGACCAGCTACTGCGGGTCCTTGATAAGTATGTATCGGTCAGGCAGGGAGGATGTTGTCGAGCACGGGAACCGTGATTGACTAAGGAGGTTGAATCACTCTTTAAGAGAAAGAAGAAGGCTTATGTTAGGATGAGATGTGATGGTTCAGTTACAGCACTTGAGAGTTACAGGTTAGGGAGGAAAGGCCTAAAGAGAGAACTAAGACGAGCCAGGAGGGGACATGAGAAGTCATTGGCGGATAGGATCAAGGAAAACCCTAAGGCTTTCTATAGCTATATCAGAAATAAAAGAATGACTAGAGTAAGATTAGGGCCAATCAAGAATAGTGGTGGGAGGTTGTGTGTGGAGTCAGAGGAGATAGGGGAAGCGCTTAAATGAATACTTTTTGTTAGTATTCACACTAGAAAAAAAAACAATGTTGTTGAGGAGAACACTGAGATATACGTTACTAGACTAGATGGGATTGAAGTGCATAAGGAGGAGGTGTTAGCAATTCTGGAAAGTGTAAAAATAGATAAGTCCCCTGGGATGGATGGGATTTATCCTAGGATTTTCTCGGAAGCTAGGGAGGAGATTGCAGAGCCTTTGGCTTTGATCTGGATGTCGTCATTGTCTACAGGAATAGTGCCAGAAGACTAGAGGATAACAAATGTCATTTCCTTGTTCAAGAAGGGGAGTAGAGACAACGCTGGAAATTATAGACCTGTGAGCTTTACTTCGGCTGTGGGTAAAGTGCTGGAAAGGGAAATAAGAGATAGGATTTATAATCATCGAGAGAGAAATAGTTAGGGATCGTCAACACGGTTTTGTGAAGGGGTGGTCGTGCCTCATAAGCCTTATTGAGTTCTTTGAGAAGGTGACCAAACAGGTGGATGAGAGTAAAGTGGTTGATGTGGTGTATATGACTTTCAGTAAGGCATTTGATAAGGTTCACCATGGTAGGCTATCGCATAAAATACAGAGGCATGGGATTGAAGCTGATTTAGCAGCTTGGATCAGAAATTGGCTAGCTGAGAGAAGACAGAGGGTGGTGGTTGATGCGAAATATTCATCCTGGAGTTCAGTTACAAGTGGGGTACCACAAGGATCTGTTTTGGGTCCACTGTTGTTTGTCATTTATATAAATGACCTGGATGAGGACATAGAAAGATGAGTTAGTAAATTTGCAGATGACACTAAGGGTGGTAGAGTTGTAGATAGTGACAAAGAATGTTGTAGGTTATAGAAAAACATCGATAAGCTGAAGAGCTGGACTGAGAGGTAGCAAATGGAGTTTAGTCTTGAAAAGTGTTAGGTGATTCACTTTGGAAGGAGTAACAGGAATGCAGAGTACTGAGCTAATGGTCAGATTCTTGGTAGTGTAGATGAGCAGAGAGATCTCGGTGTCCAGATACATAGATCCTTGAAAGTTGCTACCCAAGTTGATAGGGTTGTGAAGAAGGCATTAGGTGTGTTAGCTTTCATTGGTAGAGGGACTGAGTTTAGGAACCATGAGATCATGCTGCAGCTATACAAAGCTCTGGAGCAGCCACATTTGGAGTATTGCATATAGTTCTAGTCACTGCATAATAGGAAGGCTGTGGAAGCTTTGGAAAGGGTTTAGAGAAGATTTCCTATGATATTGCTTAGTATGGAGGGAAGGTGTTACGAGGAAAGGCTGAGGGATTTGAGGCTTTTTTTTAGAGAGAAGAAGGTTGAGAGGCAACTTAATTGAGACATACAAGATAATCAGAGGGTTTGATGGGTTGGACATCCTTAGATGGCAATGGCTAGCATGAGGGGACATACCTTTAAATTGAGGGGTGATAGATATCGGTCAGATGTCAGAGATAGTTTCTTTACTCAGAGAGTAGTAAGGGCGTGGAACACACTGCCTGCAACAGAAGTAGACTCGCCAACTTTAACGGCATTTAATGTTCATTGGATAGGCATATTTATCAGAATGAAATAGTGCAGGTTAGTTGGGCTTCAGATTGGTTCAACAGGATGATGCAACATCGTGGGGCAAAGGGCCTGCACTGCACTGTAATGTTCTATGTTCTGTGTTCTATCATAACACCATCCAGCAACACTTCATGGCCAATGGCAAGATTCCATTGATGGAAGCCAAAATTGAAATGTCTAATACTGGGGTGCATGCATTTAAAGTGAGAGAGGGAAAGTTCAAAGGAGATGTGAGGGACAAGCTTTTTTAAACAGAGCGTGGTAGTAGTTTGAAATGCACTGCCAAGGGTGATGGTGGAGACAGATATCTTATGGGCATTTAAGGGATTTGCAGATAAGCACATGAATATGCAAGGAATGGAGAGATATGGACCAAAGGCAGGTATAAGGGATTAGTTTAATTTGGTGTCAAGTTTGGTACATCATCGTTCCTGTGCTGTACTATTCTATGTTCTAAGTTCTAAACAGTAAGAAGGGAATAAACAACAAACAGAAATATACTGAGAGGGGTAAATGAATTGAGAAATCTTGGTCTGCAAGCATACAGCTCCCTCAGGGTAACAGGCCAGGTAGATAGGGTTATAATGAAGACAAATGAAATGCTCTTTTTCAATGGTAGAGGTATAGAATCCAAAAGGAGGAACATAATGATGAAACTGGAGTATTATATGCAGTTCTGGATGGTCACCAAGTTACAGGAAGGACGTAGTTGCTCTGGAGAAGTTGCAGAGAAGATCTCCAAGAATGTCGCTGGGGTTGAAGAACTGTCACAACGAATATAGACTGGAGAGGTTGGGGTTGTTTTCCTCGGAAGACAGAAGGCTGAGTTGCAACATGATTGAGGTGTATAAAAATTGTGAGAGGCAGAGATGGATAGACAGGAGGAACCTCTTTCCTTGGCAGAGTTCAAAAACCAGAGGTCATAGATTTGAGCTAAGCAGCAGAAGGATTAGAAGGAACCCTTTTTCATGCAGATGGTGATAGGTGTCTGGAATTTGCTGCCCGAGTTGCTGGAGGAGACAAAGACCTTAAATTCTTTTAAAACGTGTCTGGATCTGCACCTTAATTGCTCTGAGCTTCAGGGCTATGGGCTGTGTGCAAGAAGATGAGATTAGAAAGGATATCTGAGTTTCTTTGAGTCCACATGGACAAGATGGGCTGAATATTCCCCTTCTGTGCTACATCATTTTGGTGGTTCTATGTTTGACTGTGAGAAAAGAGGAAGTTAAAGTGCATTGCACTTTCTGAAATTGCATTGGACTGTGCCATTGTGTGTGTAGAGGGGAGTGGACATGTGAGGAGTGCTAGAGGAATAGATCAGTGTATTGCAACGGGAACAGTACCTGCAGAATTGTACTCCAGTACAATCTACAACCTCATGGCCCAGCATATTCCCCACTCAGCCACTACCATCAAGCCAGGGAATCTACCCTGGTTCAATGGAGTGCAGGAGGGCATACAGGCACAGCACTAAGCATACCTAAAAAGTAAAGTGTCAACCTGGTGAAGCTACCAAACAGGACTACTTTTGTGCCAAACAACATAAGTAGCAAGTGATAGACAGATGTAAGTGACCCCACAAACAACAGATCAGATCTAAGCTCTGTAGCCCCACCACATTCAGTCATGAATGGTGGTGGATAAGCAACTCAATGGAGCAACATCCCCGTTCTCATTAAGGAAGAGCCCAACATATAAGTGCAAAAGAGAAGGTGAAGCATTCGCAGCAATCTTCAGCCAGAAGTGCCAGGTGGATGATCCATCTTGGCCTCCTCTAGTGGTCCCCAGCATTATAGATACTCATCTTCAGCTAGTTCAAAACACTGTGTGGTATCAAGAAACAGTTGGATGCCCTGGATACTGTAAATATTCCAGCAATAGTACTGAAGACTTGTGCTGCAGAACTTGTCCTTGCCCGGGTAAGTCCTGTACACAAAAAGCAGGACAATCCAACCCAATCAACGACCACCCTATCAGTCTGCTCTCCATCATTAGTAAATGTTGGAAGGTATCATCAACATTGCTAACAAGCTCAACAATAACATGCTCAGTGACGCCCAGTTTTGGTTCCACCCAGTATCACTCAGCTCCTGACCTCATTACAGCCTTGGTTCAAATACGATCAAAAGAACTGAATTCCAGAGGTGAGGTGAGAGTGACCGCCCTTGAAATCAAGGCTGCATTCAACTGAGTGTGGCATCAAGGAGCCTTAGAAAAACTAGAAACAACTGGTCTCGAGGGAAAACTGTTTGCTGGTTGAGTCATAACTGGCATATCGAAAGATGGTTGTGATCATTGTAAGTCACCTATCTCAGCTCCAGGGCATCTCTATAGGAGTTCCCCAGGATAGTGTCCTAGGCCCAATCATCTTTAGGCTGCTTCCTCAATGACCCTCCCTCTATTGTAAGCTATTTACAAGACACATGGCGAAAATTCACCCAAGATCCTTAGCACCTTCCAAACTGACAACCACTTTCATCTAGAAGGATAAGGGCATCAGAAACATAAGAAAATCATTTCCTAAAAGTTTCCCTCCAAGCCACTCGCCATCCTGACTTGGAAATACTTTGCTGTTCCTTCACTGCTGCTGGGTTAAAATCCCAGAATTCCCTCCCTAATGGCATTGTGAGTCTATCTACAGCACATGAACTGCTGCAGATCTGCTGTTCAATGCATAAAGGGCTGGCTGCTCAGAAACAAAATGGCTATACCTCAAATCTTGGTAACTAACATGTGTCAGAAATCCTCAAAATGATGCAATGGGGAAATTATAATGCTCAGCTTTGCTTCCACAAGGCTATTGTTTAGCAGACCTTAGACCTGCTGAAAACATGATTCAGGTGTTTGGACTGCTCAGCCAGTGTCGACCAGCACAAACTCATCAAAGTACGCTGCATCCACCACAATCTCACTCAACAAGAGGAAAGAGGATAAAATGAGGAGCAAGTGGAAACCTTTGATGAGGAAAGTAGAAATGAGGATTCTGGGGTGGAAAAAGAGATTGCTTACAAATTGGAAGATTAATACCTGATTTAAATGGAAGTTTTAGAGGGGGTTCCAAACATAGGTGAATTGCCCAGTAGAAAATTAAATTTTTGGGCTATTCCTTCAAAGTGTGCTATATTGGGGATTCCACAGGGTCCCAGTGCACATGTGCAATTTAACTGGAATAACAAATGTCCGGCCAGATGTGTCATGTGGAAAAAGAAAGCAAAGTTAGCATACGCTTATCAAACAATATTGTTGCACTCTCATTATACAGAGACAATTGGTGGTAGTTTAATTGAATTTAATTGAGGCTTTATTGCCTCATGTACTCAATGAGTACAGTGACAAGTTTACAGTTGCTGCATTACAATGCCATCTTAGGAACAAAGTATCGAGGTACCGACACTTCAGATCAAATTCTTAGGGAACAAAAAAATTTAAAAAGCAAAGGAATATATAGTCCAGAATTATAGGTCATCGGAATAAATAAGAACAATAAAGAAGTAAAAAATTCAGTTTCTCAGTGTTTCTGACCTAGTCTCAAGGGAGACCACCGCTGCCTGTGCCAAACTCACTAACAGAGGAGTCACCCCACTTTAGGCGTCATCTCTTTGTCATTGGCCCACTTTGCTAATGCTGCTGAACCCACACTCACCCTGCAGCCAAGGGTCCATGGCTCCACTGCCAGGCCAGGCCACTGCCACACCACAAGTCCAGCCTTGTCTACGTATGTCGCCTTGCCAGCACTGCCATCTTGTAGTGTCCGCTGACACCCGTGCTGCCATGCCCAATCACTGGAGGAGCTGGAAGGCAGGAGAACAACCTTGCTGCTACTGCTACAGGCCCCGAATGGCACTCATCTGCTGCTGGCCTCCTCTCATTGGGAGAGTATCCTCACTGCCACCATCTCATATCGCCAGGGTATCTCTGCACATGCAGCCCGCTGTATTGCTGCATTGTTGCTGACGACCAACCCGCCACAGAAAAAAAATAAAAAAGATCAAATGAAAAGGGAAGTAAAGTGAAAGGAAAGTGCAGAAGCAAAAGTAAAACAAGTAAGGAAAGCAGACTGGAGTGGAAGGGTCCCTTGTAAGAGCCCGCATGCAGCCCTGTTACTCTGCTGCTATCTTACACCTGGTAACCACGCCTCAGATAAGTGGAGAAGTACAATTCTTCATAGTAACTTCATCTAGTGTGGGAACTGAACCCACACTACTGGCATTTCTCTGCAGTATTACACAATCCATCTAGCCAACTGAACTACCAATTCCCCTTTCACAATGGTGAAATTGAAGGCAGACTGAAGAGATTCAACAGCAATACTTGGGAGAGGCGAACGAAGTTGGATGATGGTGGCATACTGGAAATGTTAACGAAGATTAGGAATTTGAAGATGTGGAAGTAGTGAGAGAGGACGGAGATGCTGGCTGAAATTTTAAGGATTGTAGTTTGTTATGGTAATTTTAAAAGAGGTTTAACTTGAGCACATGCTGCACAGCAATAGTATTCCTACCTCCAGGTCAAACTGCCTGGATTCAAATGCCACCCAGAGGCATGTCAAAATATGTCCTAGCATGTTGCTTAAATATAATTTTTTGGGGCTCTTGTTGCAAAGTGTTAATTAGAAAAAAATCTAAAATAAACGGAATATGGCAGGAGCAGAGAATCAGCACAGATTGTCTGCAGCTATCAGACATAGGAAGATCAGTTAATTTGCAATTTTTTAAAAGAGGAAACAGGAGCAATTAATTACCCAGCTGGCATTGAAGGGATTATGTGTGGGTTTCACAGAATATTCATCATATCTGAGGAGTAAACGGAAGTACTGAATCGAGATAGAGAATTATCATGTTAGATTGGTCTGGAGAAATGAAATAGGAGCACTTTAAAAAGATAAAGGAGCTGAGGCAGATAGTAAGATAACACAAAATTTAAGGACAATGTAAACTCATGAATTGTAACTAGCTTTGATGTGAGGGCATTAGAAGCAAAGGATGGGGCCACTGGAGGTTTGTTTTGAGAAAAGAGCTTGGGATTTCCTTTATCCTCCATGATGATCCTGGAATAATAACATAATTACAATTACAGAGATGTGTTAATGTTTGTCGTCGTGGCAAGCCAAAACCTTTTGGTGGATGAACGTGATCCTATGTAAACCCAGAGGCTCTGTTTAGCCATATGGGATTTGTGATACTGAGGGTAAACTACTGAGAAAATTTGCAAATTAAAAGTTTAAATATATAGAATTAAAATAGCTGGAAATGTGTTGCTGGAAAAGCGCAGCAGGTCAGGCAGCATCCAGGGAACAGGAAAATCGATGTTTCGGGCATAAGCCCTTCTTCAGGAATGGGGAAAGTTTGTCCAGCAGGCTAAGATAAAAGGTATGGAGGAGGGACTTGGGGGAGGGGTGTCGGAAATGTGATAGGTGGAAAGAGGTCAAGGTGAGGGTGATAGGTCAGACTGGGGTGGGGGCGTAGAGGTC
>NC_057726.1:31838206-31867461 GCF_004010195.1 Chiloscyllium plagiosum
TCTCCGCCCCCACTCCAGTCTGACCTATCACCCTCACCTTGACCTCTTTCCACCTATCACATTTCCGACCCCCAAGTCCCTCCTCCCTACCTTTTATCTTAGCCTGCGGGACAAACTTTCCCCATTCCTGAAGAAGGGCTTATGCCCGAAACGTCGATTCTCCTGTTCCCTGGATGCTGCCTGACCTGCTGCGCTTTTCCAGCAACACATTTCCAGCTCTGATCTCCAGCATCTGCAGAACTCACTTTCTCCTCATAGAATTAAAATAGCCTTGCCTTAATTATGTCCATATACATTAGCTTCAAAGATTTGGAATCAGTGCAAGTCAAATGAAAGTTACACATTGCAAGTTTTTCTACGACTTGCCTCGCATTGGTGCTTGTTCAATATTTTTATGGAATTTGAACATGGCACATAGTCTATTCCAGATATGAGTTGCAAAGGGTCTGCCTGAAAAATAATTTTACAACTGAAAGCAAATTAAGCAATTTCAGCAGTCATTTGATGGACACTTGCCTGCCAAGCAAGTAAATAGGTTTAAACTGACAAATATTTGCACAATCGAGGGCTGTAGCTCACATTTGCTCAAATCCTTGGTTGTCATTATAGCCAATGATGCATACATGAAGAATAGAAAGTCTTTTCTTCTTGGTAGTGAAAGCACTTCGTAGAGAGAAAAGCTGGTTGTGACAAGACTGCTATCAGGAAACTGACTTCTTAGATTACTAATCTAACATTATGTAGCAATGTTATATTGTTGTATTATTTGTAAAGAATTATTTGTTCAGGATATGGGGATGTAAGTGGTCTGGAGGAGGTGCAGTTGAGTGTGTGAGGTAAGTATGGGTTCAGTTGAATAGTTACTCAGGAGAAAGTCTTTTATTAATTTTCCATTAACTTCATTGGAACTCTCCAAATTCACTGATTTAAATTGAATCTTTCCATTTCCAAGATCGCCGAGCAGAATTTTCAATTTCCAAGGCATTTCCTTCCAAGTTTGTTACGATGGGGATTTCATAGGGTCCCTACAAGTTGTTAAGAAAGCATATGGTGTTTTGGCTTTCATTAACAGGGGGATCAAGTTTAAGAGCTGTGAAGTTTTGCTACAGCTCGGCAAGTCCCTGGTGAGACCACACTTGGAACATTGTGTCCAGTTCTGGTCGTCCTACTATAGGAAAGATACAGAGGCTTTGGAGAGGGTGCAACAAAGTTTTACCAGGATGCTGCCTTGACTGGAGGGCTTATCTTATGAAGAGAGGTTGACTAAGTTTGGACTTTTCTCTCTGCAGAGAAGGAGGAAGAGAGGTGACCTGATTGAGGTATACAAGATAATGAGATTATCCAGGTCTTTTTCAATATATAATTTCAGTTACATCACACTGTAAACGTTTGCTATAAATTCTGTGACTCACGATCTTATACTCCACAAAAACATGATGAAGGAGCAGCGCTCCAAAAGCTAGTGTGCTTCCAATTAAACCTGTTGGACGATAACCTGGTGTTGTGTGATTTTTAACTTTGTACACCCCAGTCCAACACCGGCATCTCCAAATCAAGATAATGAGAGGCATGGATAGAGTTAATAGCCAGAGAATTTTCCCCAGGGTAAGATTGAATAGGATGAGGGGTCATAGTTTTAAGATATTAGGCGCAAGGTACAGAGTGGACATCAGAGGTAGGTTCTTTACGCAGAGAGTTGTGAATGCATGGAATGCAATGCCATCGGTGGTGGTGGAAGCAGAGTCATTATGGACATTTAAGCGCCTACTGGACATCTACATGAACAGCAGTGAATTGAAGGGTGCATAGGTAAGCTTATTTTATTTTACATTAGGATTAATCCTTGGCACAACATCGCAGGGTGAAGGGCTTATTCTGTGCTGTACTTTTCTATGTTCTATGTTCTACGTTCTAAGTATCTCTTATTTATGTGGGAATAACAAATATCTGTCCAGTGGAAAGTCCAAGCTATTATATTAGTCCAGCAGCCACATAGAGTATTATGAGAAATACACTCAATGAGTCTCACATTTGAATCTAAAATGGTGATAATTTTCAAGGCTCTGTGAACCAGAAGTCATTTTTGTCATTTACTTTTTGTTATTTAAATAAATGATTTGGATGCGAGCATAAGAGGTACAGTTAGTAAGTTTGCAGATGACACCAAAATTGGAGGTGTATTGGACAGCGAAGAAGGTTACTTCAGATTACAATAGGATCTTGATCAGATGGGCCAATGGGCTGAGAAGTGGCAAATGGAGTTTAATTCAGATAAATGCGAGGTGCTGCATTTTGGGACAGCAAAACTTAGCAGGACTTATACACTTAATGATAAGGTCCGAGGGAATGTTGCTGAACAAAGAGACCTTGGAGTGCAGGTTCATAGCTCCTTGAAAGTGGAGTTGCAGGTAGATAGGATAGTGAAGGAGGCATTTGGTATGCTTTCCTTTATTGGTCAGAGTATTGAGTACAGGAGTTGGGAAGTCATGTTGTGACTATACAGGACATTGGTTAGGTCACTGTTGGAATATTGCGTGCAATTCTGGTCTCCTTCCTATCAGAAAGATGTTGTGAAACTTGAAAGGGTTCAGAAAAGATTTACAAGGATGTTGCCAGGGTTGGAGGATTTGAGCTATAGGGAGAGGCTGAACAGGCTGGGGCTTTTTTCCCTGGAGCATTGGAGGCTGAGGGGTGACCTTATAGAGATTTACAACATTATGAGGGGCATGGATAGGATAAATAGACAAAGTCTTTTCCCTGGGGTTGGGGAGTCCAGAACTAGAGGGGCATATGTTTAGGGTGAGAGGGGAAAGATAATAAAAGAGACCTAAGGGGCAACTTTTTCACGCAGAGTATGGTACGTGCATGGAATGAGCTGCCAGAGGAAGTGGTGGAGGCTGGTACAATTGCAACATTTAAAAGGCGTTTTGGATCGGTATATGAATAGGAAGGGTTTGGAGGGATTTGGCCCGGGTGCTGGCAGGTGGGACTAGATTGGGTTGGGATATCTGGTTGGCATGGACGGTTAGACTGAAGGGTCTGTTTCCATGCTGTACATTGCTATGACTCTATGACTCTAAGTCACAAAGCAGTGGCCACAGGTGTCAGCCTCATTTTATGGGTTTAATATTGCATCAGATTCACAAAAATCCTAAGGAGTAGTGCAGAGCCCTGTACATGAGTAGGAATAGTGAGATGGAAGGCAGTGAACATCTTCTCCTCAGTGTAATATCTCCTGCTGAAGAAGTAACGTTTTGGATTTGCCATAGAAAGAGTGCCCTAGGTGACAGTGCCTATCTAGTCAGATGCTAATTGAAATTAATAACTTTATTGAGAAAGAACTTAGCTTTAACAGTACTACTTGCCAGTTAGCTGTTCATACTTTGTCATTATCACCATTATAGTATCCCTACAGTGTAGAAGCAGGCCATTCAGCCTCCAAAGAACATCCCCCCCACCCCCAGACTCATCCCCCACCTTATCCCTACAACCTTGCATTCCCATTGGCAAATCCACATAACCTACATATTCTTGGACACTATGGACAATTTAGCATGGCCAACCTGCACATATTTGGATTGTGAGAGGAAACTGGAGCATCTGGAGGACAGCCACATAGTCACAGGGAGAATGTGGAAACTCCACACAGAAAGTCATCCTAGACTGGAATCGAACCCGGGTCCCTGGCATTCTGAGGCAGCAATGCTAACTACTGAGCCACCATGCTGCCCAAACTGTTAAAGTCACTATGGCTCATCTCAAGGATCAATTGCACACTAACATGGTATCTTGTCAGAAGCAACGCACCACTATGCAGGTCACTAATGTACTATTTGTGAAAGTTAGCCAGATTTTTTAAATGAACCTGTCCAAATGTATTATGACTCACCTGTGGAGCAGATAGGACTTAAACCGAGGCTTCCTGGCTCAGAGATAAGGACACCATTCCTGCACCACATGAGCCCTCAACCCCTCTCCTGCACCAAAAAATGTAAGGCAGTACTTATAGTTTCAAAAAAGAACCAAAAGAACTGCAGATGCTGGAAATCAGAAATAAACTGCAGTTCAGAAGAACGGCCAATGGATCCGAAACATTAACTATGTTTCTTTCTCCACAGATGCTGCCAGACCTGCTGAGTTTTCCCAGCAACTTCTGTTTTTGTTTCTTATAGTTTTAGATATTTTGGGCGTTTGTAGGTGGGCAATGAAATGTGATTCTATTTCTGGATTCTTTCAGCTAGAGAACATAACGAATTACACCCAATACACTATTATGGTGTTAATTGAACAGCCAATGAGAGTTTTAAAACATTTTTAAAATTCATTCATGGGATATGGGGACCATTGGCTGGTCCAACATTTATTGCTTACCTTCAGTTATCTTTGAAGAGGTGATGATAAGTTGCCTCTTTGAACTGCTGCAGTTCATGTGATATGGGACACCCACAATGTTGTTAGAGAGAGAATACATACTAGCTTGTATTATATTAGCTGAATGTTTAAGGAGTGGGTGCAAGGGCTTCCATGCTCTAAATGCTCAGCTGGCAAGTGATCACAACAAGAAAGTTAAATAGATGTGCATTTGCTCTCTATGCAGCTGCCGCAACATTTCATCCTTCAGCTGTTTAAGGTGCTGCAGCTCTTCAAGTCACCATGAAGAGTTTCTAAGGAATAAGGGGTAGATCTTGGAATGATGACTGCAGCCATTTAGATGATCCTGAGATGAAGACACAGAGATATTTTCACAAGAGGCACCTGCTCACATGGACTACCACAAATCAAGCCATTAGACTTCTGAAGGTACAGTTCAACTGCCTCAACTCATGGGATTGCATCCTGAGGTATATTTCTGCAAGGGTCTCGCTCAATGTTTGCAGCATTCTCCATAACTTGGTCCTCCATGAAAGTGTGAACTCCAAGGGATTAATGAAGTGAAATGTAGAGAGATGAGGAAAGGAAGAAGGAAGAGAGGAGAGTGTGGAAGAAGAAGCAAGGAGAGGGAAGAAGATGCAGAACAGAACATGTAGGGAATGACAGGAAATAGTTCCAGAGTCATCCTCAGGATGGGGTAAAGAGTAAGGTAAAACTGTTCATAGCTCTTTTTATTTGTGTGTAATCATCCAGCAGATCTGCATACTCTGGGACCCAATTTGAGCTGGGTGTGCTGCTATTGGCTGCTGCACCAGTATCAATGCACACCCATCATAAGGCCTTGTTGTATAGATGGTTTCTAAGTTTGTGGGTCCACAAAGCCATTGACAATGTCAGAGTGGCATCCTCATTGGTGAATATCTCAATCTTTTGTTGGCATACTGGGTTATTGGAGGGGCTCACTGGCATCAGCACAACTTGTAACTCCATGCATGTTTGAGTCACCAGTGCCACTGACAAGTCAATGTTGCAGAGTGTTGGATGCAGTTTGTGGATATCAGTGCACTCTTTCTTCATCCAACATTATCTCAAGGGCTTGTTATGATCCCAACTGTTGACAGCTAATCAGATTACGATCTGGTTTGCTGGATCATAGTTTGCCTTGTTTTGGTTTTAATTAGGTCGTTACACACTGAGACATAAGCATGCAGTGTTGCAGATTTTGTTTCAATAATACGAGTTTATTTACGAGGAATAAAGAGAAAATAGAATAAATTAACTATTAACTTATAAATTCCAAGATTTTAAAACAAATTAAAAGTATAATCCCATTAATTCAAAAACATTTCTTTATAAATTCCAATAAAAACAACATCCGATGTATAGTAACCAAAAGATCCCTTGAATAATATTCCATATCAGAGAAAAATAATCTTTTCATAACACCTCAATAAAATTAAGATAATTGTGATATTAACTCATCGACTGGAGATGCAGATAATCTCATCCTGGAACTATCGTACACCTAAACTTAATCAACTTCAAGTAACCTCTTTTGAGTTTGATCCCATCACTTCTTGTTTGGGATTAACTCTTTATTCTAAGGTAATTTGATTTCACTATATACTCCACCTCTCATGAGCAGTCTTCCACTCAACCATCTCAAATTCAAAGATTTCATAGAACAGCTCAAAAATGAAATAAAATTGAAAAATGTCTCTTTAAGCTAGGGAGTGTTACCCTTAAGCTTAAAAAAAACACTATAGGAATTTAACAGACCTTAAATCACCTTGATGAGTCATAAAACATTCTAAGATAAACATAAAAACAATGCTGCTAAAGAAGGTAACATAAACTATTTTAAAATATTTCACTGTGGTTACAGAAATATTTGAAAGCTAATTATTAACTTCAAACACACAGAAAATACACATGCCACTGATCCACAATCCTAAACTCAAACTTAAATGGTCTTAAAATATTTATAAACTATATTGTTTATTTCACAGACTGCATCACTAAAGCATTGAGCAATCCTGCCTCTCTTGCTGGGACTTTGGCCCTCCTCCCACCTGACTGCCATAAATATTTAAGACAATGTACACAATCAATATAATCACTGTCATCATGTCTTTAAACCCATACTTTCAGAATCATACCTTTGAACTTGAGCCAAATGCAAAATCTTGCCCATTATAGCTGATAAAAATATAACTCTGTTTTTCATGCAATGACTTATAGTCTGTACTTGATTGTTTTCCCTGATTGTTAAGAACCGAATTTACTCAAATATCTTTTACATTACCTGGAAATTTTTGCAAAATACAAGCCTTTGATACAAAACCATGGTACATTCCCATAGCCTGTATTATATTTAAAGGAACTCAAATTAGTAAAGTGCAGGCAGCCATGAGAATAGGGGCAATAAATTTTATATGTGAGGAGACCAAAGGAGAGTGAAACAGTTGGCATCAGGTGAACAATTGTGGGCTGTCAAGTTAATGATAAAACAAAACATATTGCAATGTACAGCAACTATATAATCCTCAGAAAAGGCAAAGTAAAAGTTAACATTTTTGGATGTGGATCTAAAGGTATGTGTCCACCTTGAGCTGGTATTTCCTCTTTATGACTGTGTAGTTTATTTGCTTTTGGGATACGAGCAAAATAAACAAGGGAATATTTACTCCCTATGCCAAACTGGCCCAAGAGCATTAAAATTAATGTAAAATGTAATATAAGAGACACAGGGCACTCGCTGATGATGTTCTGAAACCAGTAGGGTGTTTACAAATATCCAGCAGTTTTTAAAGTATTTTTCCCCTGGCTGCCAGACCACAAATTATCATGCTGTTGAAATATATTCAACAGCCTTTTGAACTGAAGGCCTCTGGGTTGCTAATCTACTAATATAACCACTAGGCTACTGTTTATATTTCCGATTTCTATCATTCACATTCCTTTTTTGATTTTATTTCAACTATGTTGAGTTGAAGAAAAAACACTAAGGACTTAATGCTGAATATATATGCAGTGGTTGTAAAGTTAGTGATAAAACCTTGGGACAACAAGCAAACTATAAAACAGCAATTAACAAGACTGGAGCGTTCAGTGGTTTCTGCATTGGCTTGACAATAAAAACTATTGGGGATAGGATACATAATGACTGCACTGAGGATGACTGCACCCAAGGGAGACATGAGCAAAGTTGAGTGCCGATGGCAGAAAATGAACTGTAAATGAGAGAAGGCAAAGGAGAATGGTTTGGTGGTAGAGGTATCAGGGAGGATAAGTAACAGTCTTATGGAATCCCAGCAATAGATGCTTTCAAATTTGTTGACAGTGTGAAGCTCATTCTTGCAAACCGTGCATAATGCTGAGTCTAACTGCACAAGAGGAGATGCTTCCCATATACATTATTAAATGTGCCATTAAAATGTATAACTTGAAAGCAAAACTTTAATTTATATTGTAACATAATACATGTATTAGAAAAACCCTAAGTTGTTCAATGTACATTGAAGACATTAAATTGATGTTACTGTAATTTTAAGCACAACAAGATCATAAGGAATTAGAGTGAAAATAGGGTATTTGGCCCCTGGAGCCTGCTCTGTCTATTAAGATAATCCACATTTGAACTGATTCTGGTCTTCAATCTACCTTTGGCCTATCCTTCCCTCATCACTTTGTAGATCAAGAAATTGTCTCACTCAGCCTTGCATATGTTCAATGATCTAACCTCCATTGCTCTCTTTGGAAGAAATTTCTAAGACTCACAACCCAATGAGAATAAATTTCTCCTCATCTCTATCTTAAATGGGACACCTCTTAGTTTTAAACTATGCTCTCAACTGGTTTTCATGCAAAATTCTAATTCAAAATTCTGCATTTCCCCAAGAAGTGAAACATCCTCTTAGAATTCACCCTGCCAGGCCCCCTCAGAATCTTTTATGTTTCTACATGATCAGCATATTGTTTCAAGACTTGAAAGTGCATGGGTCCAATCTATTGTTCCTCAAGTAAGGAGATAAAAACAGTTCTTATATGCAACCTTAACAATATTCTGTACGTAGTAGGAAGACTTCCCAAATATTGTAAAAGCATACATCATTTTTCACTATGTTTTGTAACAAAACACATGCGATAATAAATAAATAAATAAAGTATATTTATTTACTTTAGGAATCCACTTACTTTAGAAAAGACCAGCATTCCATTTGCCTTTCTATACAATTCTGGTCTCCTTCCTATCAGAAAGATGTTGTGAAACTTGAAAGGGTTCAGAAAAGATTTAAAAAGATGTTGCCAGGGTTGGAGGATTTGAGCTATAGGGAGATGTTGAATACGTTGTGGCTGTTTTCCCTGGAGCATCGGAGGCTGAGGGGTGATCTTATAGAGGTTTATAAAATCATGAGGGGCATGGATAGGATAAATAGACAAAGTCTCTTCCCTGGAGTGGGGGAGTCCAGAATTAGAGGGCATCGGTTTAAGGTGAGAGGGGAAAGATATAAAAGAGACTTAAGGGGCAACTTTTTCACATAGAGGGTGGTACCATGTATGGAATGAGCTGCCAGAGGAAGTGGTGGAGGCTAGTACAATTGCGAGTACATTTAAAAGGCATCTGGATTAGTACATGAATAGGAAGGGTTTGGAGGGATATGAACTGGGTGCTGGCAGGTGGGACGAGATTGGGTTGGAATATCTGGTCAGCATGGACAAATTGGACCAAAGGGTCTGTTTCTGTGCTGTACATCTCTATGACTCTATTTACTTCCTGCACATGAATGCTTTCTTTAGATTCAAGTTCAAGATATTTGGATGCCTTGGCAATACAGCATTCTGTAGCCTTTTGCCATTTACCAATATGCCACAAAAAATGAAATTATGTTTTCAGTAATGTTGGTTGAGAGAAGAATATTTTCTTCAGGATATGAAACTACCTGAAATATTTAAAACCTTCAGACTAGTGCTGAAATGAAAGGACACAGCACATGACAATCAAAAATTCTAACCTTACTGTTCTGGAATGATATTTGGAGAAAGGAATGTTGGAGAATTTCAATTGCCCATCCAAGTCATGGCCATATATTTGATGAATGTAGCTCACAAACACCAGAGAGAAACATATGATTCCTGCTATAACTCACCAGCAGAAATAAAACATGTACAATGTTATCAGTGAGATTTACATAGCAAATATCCTGATGAAGTGAGTCTACAGTCCAAACTTCTCCTCTCTTAAATGAGGAAATATATAGTTTTATTGAGCTCGTTCCCTTACAGTTGCTGCTAATTTTTTTAATTTATTGTTTCATGCGATACAGAAATCACTGGAAGTATTTGTTACTGATCTGCTATTTGTGATACATATAAATGACTTAGATGAAAATGTACATGGATGGGTTAGTAAGTTTGCAGATGATAAAAAGATCGGTGGAGTTATCGATAGTATAGAAGGTTGTCAAAGGATACTGTGGGAAATAGATCAGTTGCAGATATGGACAGAGAAATGACAGATGGAGTTTAATCTGGGTAAGTGTGAGGTGCTACACTTTGGGTGATCAAATGTTAAGGAAAAGTGTACAGTTAATAGCAGGACCCTTAACAGCATTGATGTACAGAAGGATCTTGGGGTTCAAGTCCATAGCTCTCTGAAAGTGTCCAAGCAAATAGATCGGGTGGTAAATAAGGCATAAGACATGCTTGTCTTTATTGGTCAGGGACTTGAGTACAAGAGTCAGGATGTCATGTTGCAGCTTTACAATACTTTGGTTAAGCTACACTTAGAGTGCAGCAAGTCAGGCAGCATCCGAGGAGCAGGAAAATCGATGTTTCAGGCAAAAGCCCTTCATCAGAAATTCCTTAGAATTTAGAGTACTGCATTCAGTTCTGGTTGCCACATTACAGGAAGGATGTGGAAGCTTTGAAGAGGGTGTAGAAGAGGTTTACCAGGATGCTGGCTGAATTAGAAGGTGCGAGCTTTTAGATTAGCTACAGTGTGGAAACAGGCCCTTCAGCCCAACAAGTCCACACCGACCTTCCGAAGAACAACCCACCCAGACCCATTTCCCCACATCTTTGTGACTGTGGGAGGAAACCAAAGTACCCGGAGGAAACCCACGCAGACACAGGGAGAATGTGCAAACTCTACACAGACAGTTGCCCAAGGCGGGAATTGAACCCGGTCCCTGGCGCTGTGAGGCCGCAGTGCTAACCACTGAGCCACCATGCCGCCCTAAAGGTATAAGGAGAGGCTAGAAAAACTTGGGTTATTTTCTATTGAGCTGTGGAGGCTGAGAGAAGACTGGGTAGAAATCTCTAAAATTCTGAGATGCATAGATAGGGTTGATGGTCAGAATCTTTTTTCCAGAGTTGGAATCTCCAATACTAAAGGGAAGACATTTAAGGTGAGAGGAGGAAAGCACAAAGGAGATGTGAGGGTTAGATTTTTTATACAGAGAGTAGTAGGAGTTTGGCAGGCATTGCCGGGGGTAGTGGTAGAGGCAGATATGGAAAGGGCATTTAAGAGAGATTTACATGAGCACATGAATATGCAAAGAATGGAGGGATATGGACCAAGGGCAGGCAGAAGGGATTAGTGTCATTTGGCATCATGTTCAGACATCATGGTCCTGTGCCTGTGCTGTGCTGTTCTATATTCTATGTTCTATCTCTAATTACCATTGAACTGAAAGACTTGCATGGTCATTTCTGAGGGATTACAAACAGGTAATTTAGGACTGAGACTCTGATATCAAAGTCAATTGGGTTTGCTCACCCTACATTGTGCCGGAAACAGTCATTGAGCAGTGATTGTTCCCTGAATTGGCCAATTAGTGATCAGAGAATGTGTTCACTAATTTTAGGGCCTCCAACATGGTAGGAGCTATGGCCTTACATGTTATGTAAGGGAAAGAGAAGACGCCTCCACCTTGAAGTACCCTCTCAGCATTTCTAAAATTTTGACATTAATGTCTGACTGTAGCTGATAGTCTACCCCTATACAGACCACAGTTTATTTTATTTATTTATGAGATGTGGGCATTGCTGACCATATAGCATTTATTGTCCATCACTAGTTGCCCTTAAAAAGGTGGTGGTGAGCTGCCTTCCTGAACAGCTGCAGTCCACCTGCTGTAAGTTCATCCACAATGCCATTAGGGAGGGAATGCCATGATTTTGTTCTATTGATAGTGAGGGAACAAGAATATATTTCCAAGTCAGGATTTTGAGTGGCTTGGAAGGGAAATTGAAGGTGGTAGTGTTCCCATGTATCTACTGTCCTTGTCCTTCTAGCTGTGGCTAACTATGTGGGGAAAGCCTCAACATGTTTGGTAATGTTATGAAATTGCAGGTGGGACTTGAACTTGGATCTTCTGGCCGAGAGGTAGGGATGCCATGTTTGCTATGAAAATTCTATCCATCTTGTGATAATTGGCCTTAATTGGCTATGAATGTACCTTAATTTAGCTAGCTGTTACTTCCAGGTGACAGCTTGCCTCTGGGAGGATGGACAAGGGGTTGGGATCGTATCAGCAATCAACCTACAGTGTAGAAGTATGGAACCATCTGACTCTGTTCTCATCTGTGAAACTCTGCCCTAATTTCCCAAGAATGTACTTCAGAATATAACACCAGGCAAGCCAAAGGATTTTTTCAAAAAAATCCTCAACATTGCTTCAAAAAATCAGAGCCCCCAACAAATGTAGTTCAGTTACTTCCAATGTATACTTCAAATGGAACAGAGAAAGGCTTTGTTTTGGAAAACTAAAGTTAGTGAAAGGCATAACTTCAAACTCAATTTATTGAACTCATTCCCTTACAGTTCATCAGAAGAAAACATTCCAATATTGAATGAAAAAGTGTCAGAGAAATATCCTGTCCTCATAAAAGCTAACTCTAGTTAAAATTTGAACATTGAGTGTTAATTATTCTTATTTTCTATTCAATTTACAATGCGCAGAAATATGTCCAGGACAGGAATATTGTGATGATTAGGAGATGCTGGTGTTGGACTAGGGTGTACAAAGTTAAAAATCACACAACACCAGGTTATTGTCCAACAGATTTAATTGGAATATTATGCGTAAGATATTGGGAAGGATATTGTGAAAGTTGGAAGGGTTCAGAAAAGATTTACAGGAATGTTGCCAGATTGGAGGGTCTTAGCGATCAGGAGAGGCTGAATCGGATGGGACTGTTTTCCCTAGAGCATTGGGATGCTGAGGGGTAACATTATAGAGGTTTATAAAATCATGAAGGGCATAGATATGGTAAGTAGACAAGGTCTTTCCCCTGAGGCAGTGGAGTCCAGACCTAGAGGGCATAGGTATGGGTTGAGGGGGAAAAAGATTTAAAAGGGACCTAAGGGCAACTTTTTCATGCAAAAGGTGGTGAGTGTATGGAATGAGCTGCCAGAAGAATTGGTGGAGACAAAAAAAACCGGCAAATGGTGCAATCCAAAATAGACAGTCAGGAGGCTGGAAGGAACACGAAGCCAGGCAGCATTAGTGATAAAAAAAGCATCTGGTTCACTAATGCTGATGCTGCCTGGCTTGCTGTGTTCTTCCAAAGGAAGTAGTGGAGGTTGGTACAATTACAACATTTAAAAAGCATCTGGATAGGTATATGAATAGGAAGGATTTAGAGGGATATGGCCAAGTGGTGGCAAATGGGACTAGATTAGTTAGGATATCTGGTCAGCATGGACGGTTGAACCAAAGGGACTGTTTCTGTGCTGTACATCTCTATGACAGGTAAGATGCCTTCTGAAACTGAGTTATCATCTCAAACAATGTGTGTTGACTCATCCCATTTTGAGTGAGAGGTACAACATAATAATTCTTGAACAAGAAACATAACTAAAATATATGAAAAGTAAAAGACAATGCACACAGTGTATGTTTAAAAAATGTAAAAGCAAGCTTGAGAATCTGTGAACTACAGTTGTTTAATCAGAACAACTTCATTCACTCATCAATGCTATATCCTAAGCAAATAACTCTAACTAATTGGGGAGAACACCTCAATACATATCCTACTGATTACTAATCATTTTAATTCATAATCCTGTTCTCAGTTTAAATTGAAACATTAGTCATTGCCAAACCACTTTCTATGTATGAAAGAGCTAACACATTACCTTAATAGTACTGAAATCTAACTTCATTTCAAATAATTTCATTAAACAAAACATTTTTCCCTACAACTCCATCATGAGAAAGAGTGAGTAGGAGTTTGCCATGCCTAAAATAATTCAGACAATAGAAAGGACACAATTTGGCTTGCACTTCATTATTTTCTCACTCAAATAGATTTGCACACATCTGTGTCCTTTTTGAAAGGTTACCTTTTTCCCCCTGAATACCTCTGCTAAGGATCTTACCTTTTTAAAATTTGTTCATGTGTGGATATCACTCGTGTGCTCTAGGGAAAACAGCATTTATTGTCCAGAGTGTGGTTAAGAGTCGGCCACATTTTTAAATTCATTTATGAGAAGTGGATAACATTGGTTAGGATAGTATTTATTGTCCATGCCCAATTGCCCATAGGGCAATTGAGAGTCAAATTACATTTGTTGCTGGTGTGGAGTCACATGTAGGCTAGACCAGATAAGGATGGCAGATTTCCTTCCCTGTAGGGCATTAGTGAACCAGATTTTTAAATATAACAATGGTGATTTATAGCTAACATTAGTTGAACTTTTAATTCCTGAATTTTACTGAATTAAAACTTCAACATTTGCTAACATTGAAGTCCATCCCTACATCTCTAAAGGATTAGCCTGGGAATCAAATTATCAGTCCAGTTGCATTACTATTACACCACTGCCTCCTCTTGATACTGGTGTACAAAATTCAATATTTGGAGCAATTAATAATGAGATTCTCCATTCTTCCACTCTGCAGATTTCACATAATCAATCCACTTTCTTTAAAAACAAAATAAAATCCTTGCAGATTCATAAATATTAACTCGTATATAATTTGGGAAAAATATGTATCCAATTAATCCTTAAAGTGGAATAAAACTTTTTACTTAAACTGTGGGAATATTCAAGAGAGCTCTTCTTCCCTATATTAAGAAATTTTTAGCCAATGATATACATCCAAACTGGCAGTTGTGAGATGAATAACCAATTTTTCTTTTTTGTAACGTGAAGGAGCAATGCTGCTTAGGGAAATAGGAGAACTATTCTTCTTTTCTTTGCCATAGTGCCATAATATCTAGTACATTTGCTTAAGCAGCAGTTAGGGCTTCAGTTTAACATGTCATCTGCAAAATGGCAAGTCTTAATACAACATTATTCAAGTGTGGCACTCAAGAATCAATAATCTAGATTATGTGAAATTCTTCAGTGGAACGTGACTCCATGATTTTTTGACTCTGAGCCAAGTATCCTTCAACGCTGAGCAAATGTCTGGTTAAATGATAGCTTGAAGTCCAGTTTTGAACTCAAACTCATAATATTCTGAATCAGAGTTGACAGCATCATCAACTGAGCAAAATTATTTCTGTTGTTAGCATAAGTAATATTTCTGGAATGAGTTCCATTGCACAAATTTGCACAAGCCAAATTACAAAAGCAACTTACTTCCACCACATTTTCTCCACTTTCTTCTGTCTGTATCCAAATTTTCAAAGAGGGTTACTGGAATAAATAGAATATAGGGATGAATGTCGGAGAAAATTATCAAAGGTAAACATTTCATTATTTAATAAGAAAAAGTTGACAGGGAAACCATGAAAGAGACACAACTGTAAGATTACATTGTAAGCATAGCACTACTATACTTGAATGAAAATTGACTTGGGTTAGGATTGCCCAAAAGCAAAAATACTTAGAATCATAGAATTAATTCTAAGAATATTACAACAATAAAACTGTAACAATACTTAATCCTTTAAGTCTACAGCTTTTCTCCTTGAGAACAACTTAACCCCAATCTTTAGGTGGTCAACATAACTTAAAATATTATTTTACAAACAACAATTAAATTCCCTTTTAAGACTACTAAAATAATTAACTTCAATATAAATCTTAAACAACCAATTATTTCTTGTTGCCCCTTCATCCTCCTGCACCCCCCAAAAAAACACTCATACCCTCCCCATAGGTTTCATAAACTATTGTTTATTATTATCTGAGTGTTATTCAGGGGCTAAGTTAAGAATTTCATTGAAGACATTACCAGTTATTATGGCAAATTACAGAAGTTAACATAGTATTAGAAATAAAGAATTTGCAGATATCATCTCAGCAGTATCTAATGGAATGTACACACTAAGATTTCTCAATATTTTGACTCCAAAAGACTCTAGACTTGGTAATGTCATGTATTCTGTCCCTGTCTAAATGACTACTTATGCTCAACAGATGAATTTGTGTTGTTCATGAGATAGGGATTATGAAAATAAAAGCTTTATAAAGTAGACAGACAAATGAAAAGTGACCATCTGGGAATGCAAAAGAAGGCCCAACATTTTTATCTCTGGCATCAGAGTGCAGAATTTGGAACAACCTAGGCTCTGTGATCTCAACCTTTAAAACTGGTCACTGGCACATCAAATTTTCAGTCTGGGCATTTGAGTGGATTGGGAATCAGGCCAGGGGACCTAGGTGACTCTAAGAGGCTATCCAGTTGCCAAGGAAACATGATCAGAGAGCCTACCTGGAGATGCCTGCACTTTAGTCAAAGATTAAAAATCATGTTTTAGACAGAAAAAATATTCCTCCTGCTCTCACCCCTCACTCTATGCTCCATCCATGCCAAACTATGTTTTTTTGTTATCAAACCCATGGCCCCTCTTACCGGCTCTGTCAACCAGTGCCTCTGCACCCAACCCCACAGCACCTCATGCTTCCACCATCAATCAACACTCTTGCATCTACCTTTCACAGCTCTTCATGTCTCCTGTGCCATTGTAGGCCCATCTCTCAGCTCTCCATATTCCAGAGACATCTAATAATGCCCATGGCCTTTTAAAACCCCCATTCCAACTCATTGTCAACTCATCTCTTGCCTACACACCCTTTGCTCTTCCCTCGCCATACTACTTTACCTACTAAAAAGCACTATATCAATGCAAATCTCTTTTCTCTTGACCACATAAGCAATCTGTTTGATTGAAAACTCCTAACTGCACTGTTCTATTCAAGTATATTGATAGAAGTCAACTGGACTGTTTTAATTAAGATAGTTCATGTATTGAACAGTGAAGACAGAGGTAAATATTTTCTAATCAACCTGTTCAGACATATTATTACACATTTCTGGAGTGGCATCAAGTCAAGTCACCATAATCTTTACAGACCATGGGGCTGCTCTCTCATTAGAGAGAATTGACTGCTGATGATTTCACCTGAGGGCCATCATACTTCAGGTAAGGAGAGAGGTTGAGAAGGAAAGTACTTCATGGTAACCTCAGCTGGAGTAAAGCCTCACCACACTGCTTTGCAAACCAAACATTCAACCAACTGAGATAAATCAACACCCTCTGGAGTGGTACAGTGGTAATGTCACTGGTCTAGTAATGCAAAAGCTCAGCCAAAGATTCTGGGAACATGAGTTCAAATTCCAATATTTGGTGGAGAAATTGGAGTTAGCAGCTTTTTTTTTAAATCAACCTATTCAGACGTGCTATGATACACCATCTTGGGAGCAGGTTGGCCTTAAACACAGAACTGCTGGTCCAGAGGTGATGATCTACCACTGTGATATTGATAGAAATAATATACAGCTGTTTCTGCAATTACATGTTGATGGAAATAGAAACATAAGAGACCAGATTAAATCAGAAGAGCACAGTAACAAAGGTGGAGGCAATTTTAAGCTAACTCAGAAGACTAGTAGTTTGAACTTACATTTTGTTTCTATTAATTTATGGTATATGGACATCACTGGCTGGGTTAGCATTGATTAACCATTCTTAGTTGCCCTTGGATACAATTGGGTGACTTGATGACCATTTCAGTGGACTAAACCACATCGGAGTTAGATGCATGCCAAAACAGTTTGTTTCCCTAAGGATATTAGTGAACCAGATGGACTTTGAAGACAATCAACAATAGTTTGATGGTCATGTATTAGCATGGATAGAGGATTGGTTGACCAACAGGAAGCAAAGAGTGGGGATAAATGAGTGCTTTTCTGGTTTGCAATTCATGATTAGTGGTGTTCTTCAGGGGTCTTCTACCTTTGAGCCAGTTCTGTATCTACATGGCTAGTTCTCCATATATTCCATGAGATCTAAACTTGCTAACCAGTCTCCCATGGGGAACCTTGTCAAAAGCCTTACTGAAGTCCATATTGAACACGTCGAATGCTCTGCGCTCATCAATCCCCTTTGTTACTTTTTCAAAAACTCAATCGGGGGGCAAAATTGGGACATGAGATAGCTTTGGCAAGTAGGGTTAAGGAGAATCCGAAGGGTTTTTACAAATACATTAAGTACAAAAAGGTAACTAGAGAGAGAATAGGGCCCCTCAAAAATCAGCAAGGCTGCCTCCCCAAAGTCTGTGAGACATGATTTCCCATGCACAAAGCCATGCTGACTATCCCTAATCAGTCCTTGCCTTTCCAAATACATATACATCCTGTCCCTTGGGATTTCATCCAACAACTTGTCCACTACCGACATCAGGCTCACCGGTCTATAGTTACCTGGCTTGTCCTTACCACCTTTCTGAAATGGTGGCACCAGGTTAACCAACCTCCAGTCTTCTGGCACCTCACCTGCAATTATTGATGAAACAGATATCTCAGCAAGAGGCTCAGCAATCACTTCCCTAGCTTCCCACAGAATTCTAGAGTACACCTGATCAGATCCTGGGGATTTATCCATTTTTATGTGTTTCAAGATATCCAGTACTTCCTCCTCTGTATTATGGACATTTTTCAAGATGTCACCATCTATTTCCCTACATTCTATCTCCTCCATGTTCTTTTCCATAATAAACACTGGTGCAAAATACTCGTTTAGTATCTCCCCCATGTTCTGCGGCTCCACACAAAGGCCGCCTTGCTGAACTTTGAGGGGGCCTATTCTCATGTCCCCTTTTTGCCCTCCTGATTTCCCTCTTAAGTACACTCCTACTGCCTTTCTACTCTTCTAAGGATTCACTTGATCTATCCTGTCTATACCTAACATATCCTTCCTTCATTTTCTTAATCAAACCCTCAATTTATTTAGTCATCCATTCCCTACATCTACCAGCCTTTCCTTTCACCCTAACTGGAATATACTGTCTCTGGACTCTCATGATCTCGGCTGGAAGGCATCCCATTTTCCAGCCGTTCCTTTACCTGCTAACACCTGCCCCCAATCAGCTTTTGAGAGTTCCTGCCTGATCCCATCAAAATTAGCCTTCCTCCAATTTAGAACTTCAACTTTTAGATGTGGTCTATTCTTTTCCATCACTATTTTAAAACTAATAGAATTATGGTTGCCGGCCCCGAAGTGCTCCCCCACTGACACCTCAGTCACCTGCCCTGTCTTATTTCCCAAGAGTAGGTCAAGTTTTGCACCTTCTCTAGTAGGTACATCCACATACTGAATCAGAAAATTTTCTTGTACACACTTAACAAATTCATCTCCATCTAAATCCTTAACACAATGGCAGTCCTAGTCAAACTATCCTACCATAATCACCTTATTATTCTTGCAGATAATTGAGGTCTCCTTACAAATTTGTTTCTCAACTTCCCACTGACTATTAGGGGGTCTATAATACAAGCCCAAAAAGGTGATCATTCCTTTCTTCTTTTTCAGTTCAACCCAAGTAACTTCCCTGGATGTATTTCCGGGAATATCCTCCCTCAGTACAGCTGTCATGCTATCCCTTATCAAAAACGCCACTCTCCCTCCTCTCTTGCCTCCTTTTCTGTCCTTCCTGTAGTATTTATATCCTGGAACATTAAGCTGCCAGTCCTGTCCATCCCTGAGTCACGTTTCAGTAATTGCTATGATATTCCAGTCCCATGTTCCTAACCATGTCCTGAATTCATCTGCCTTCTCTGTTAGGCCCCTTGCATTGAAATAAATGCAGTTTAAATTATCAGTCCTACCTTGTTCTCTGCTTTGTTCCTGCCTGCGCTGACTGTTTGACTTGCTTCTTTTCTTAATGTACCAGTCGCAGATTGATCTCTTTTCTCACTATTTCCCTGGGTCCCACTCCTCCCCCCACCTTACTGGTTTCAATCCTCCCGAGCAGCTTTAGCAAATCTCCCAGCCAGTATATTAATCCCCTTCCAATTCAGGTGCAATCCGTCCTTCTTGTACAGCTCACTTCCACCCCAGAAGAGATTCTAATGATTCAAAAATGTGAATCCTTCTCCCATACACCAACTCTTCAGCCATGATCTAGGTGTTCTTGTGCATGAACCACAGAAGGTTGGTCTGCAGTTGCAAATTAAGAAGGCAAATGGAATTTTGTCCTTCATTGCTAATGGGATTGAGTTTAATAGCAGAGAGGTTATGTTGCAGCTGTACAAGTTGCTGGTGATGCCAGACCTGAAGTACTGTATGCAGTTTTGGGCTCTTGACTTGAGAAAGGATATACTGGCACTAGAGGGGATGCAGAGGAGGTTCACTAGGTTGATTCTGGAGTTGAGAAGGTTTGTTCATGAGGACAGACTGAGTAGACTGGAAAATATTCATTGGAATTAGAAGAATGAGGAGGCATCTGTAGAAACGTAGAAAACAATGAAGGGAATAGATAAGATAGAAGTAGAGAGGATGTTTCCACTGACGGGTGGAAGTCGGACAAGAGAGTCTCGAGGCAAAATTACGGGGAGCAGATTTGGGACTGAATTGAGAAGGAAAGTCTTCACCCAGAGGGTTGTGAATCTATGGAATTCCCTGCCCAGTGAAGTTATTGAGGCTTCCTCAGTAAATGTTTTTAAAGCTAAGATAAATAATTTTTTGAATTGTAAAGGAATTAAGGGTGATGGTGAGAGGGCGGGTAAGTGGAGCTGAGGCTGCAACAAGATCAGCTATGGTTGGTGTGGGCTTGTTGGGCCAAAGGGCCTCTTTCCACACTGTAGTGAATCTAATCTAATCTAATCTAATCTTACTGGATGGCAGAGCAGGCTCATAGGACCAAATGGTCTCCTCCTGCTCCTAATTCTTATGTTCTTATGTTCTGATATTAGACTTTTAATTTGAGATGGGTTTTCTTTTCTTGAAATCAAATTCAAATTCAGGGCTCCAAACTTTATCTGGATTTCTAGTCTCATGGCAATATCACTAGGCCACCGTCTACCCTAAAAGACAGGCAATTATAAGGGCATGAAAGCAGAGCTAGTGAAGTGAGCTGGTAAATTCTGTTACACAACAGGTTAAGAGGGATGAAGTAGCAGATATTAAGGACATACTTCAGGACATACAGAATACATACATTCAAATGAAAAAGAAAAATTCCAAGGGGAAAGTCAAGTTATGTGGCTAAATTCAGTAAAGTTCAAAACGTTATCAAACTGAAAGAAAAATATTTGTATCAAAATGGGTGGGAGATCAGAAGATTGAACGGGATGTAGAAAACAACAAATTACTAAAATATTAATAAAAATAGTAAAAATTAGAGTATGAGAGAAAGGTAGATTATGTAAAAGTAATTGTAAAGCTTTCAGAGATATTTATAAAACAGAATTAACAATGTCAGCATTGATCCAATCAAAGGTAAGCTAAGTAACTGATAATGGAAAATAAGGAGATGGCAGAGGATACAAGTCATACTCAAAATAGTTGTAAGTCAAGAAATGGAAGGGAGAGAAGAACTCAGGTAAATTTAACACTGTGAAGTGGTTCTGAGCAAATTGTTGGAACTGTGAACTGATAAGTCCCTTATTCCTGATGGTCTTCACCATCGGATCTTAACAGAAGTGGCTGGCAATATAGTCGGTTATAATTTCCCAAAACTCCCTAGATTTGGGGAACGTTCCATTAGATTGAAAAATGGCAAATATATCTACTTCATACAACATGGGAGGAAGGTACAACAAGGGAACTACAGGTTAGTTATTTTAACAACTGTCAGAGAGAGGATTTTAGAAGTTTTTGTTAAACGTTTTAGAACAGGACATTTAGAAATGTTCAAGGTAATCAGGCAAATTCAACACAATTTTGTGAATAAGAAATCATGATTAACCAATTTATTGGACTTCTTGGGAAAGTATCATATGCTTTAGATAAAAGTGAGCGGGTTGATATACTCCATTCACTGTTTAGTTGGTAGCACAGGTGATTTCATAAGGCTGAAGATAAAAAGAAAATGGAGCTGAGTTCTCTACCCCCATTCATTTGAAGAATTTGTTGTTGTTTTGTTGGTTGACTACAGCCTCACGCTCCTGTTTTTCAGGGCTCCCACTATGGAGGAAGGTGGATAAATCAGAGGACCTCATCAGCGTGCTCCTAGGCTAGGTGACAGAGAAAGGAGATGAAGTGGTGACAAGAATTCCGTTCCTTTTTCTAAAACAACACCACCCACCAGACATGTAAGAACTTAGCTCCTCTAGGTATTTTCTAATCAACCTTTTGTTTTGACACAAAGTCAAACAGCCAAATGAATTCAGTCTCCAAATATCTGTGCTCACAACAGTAAAATTAAAATAATCAATCACCCTCAAAATTGATCCTCAATGATACCTAACCAGTGTTTTTGAATAGCCAGTACCAGAGTTTATGAATAACTGATAGCAGACACCAAGTTTATATCTTAAACAAAATAATTTACCATTTATTAATAATACAGTAGCTTTAACATAGCAAAGTTAAGCAACAAGGTAATCTAATTAATGTCTATGATTTAAATCCAATCTTCTTAGATTCTAGCACCCACTCACACAAATTCAGTCAGGCAAACAAACACAGTTAAGAGATAAATCAAAATGAAAACAAAAAGAGATGTAATGGGACAGTTCACTTAAACAGATTCTATGATCTACCATTATAGAAACATGGTATCTTGCTTGGTTTCTAACACATCATAGCTTTCAGTAAGATCCATGGAATATTCACTTAATACTTATACCTGAATTTCTATTCTCCAAACTTTCAATAACAGGGTAACAATGGAGCAATCAGACCTCTGTCCTTCAACTTTTGAAGCCACAATACTTCTCCTTAAACATAATTGAAAACCAATTCAAACTTTGGTTTCTCTTTGTTAGATTGTCTCCAGTTGAGGCCCTGATTAACATTCAACATCTGTCATCTGTTTGGGTATAATGTATCTCCAGAATAAGAAGGGAACTGTCCAGTTACATCTCATTTTTTTATCGTTTTGATTTATCCCTTAACCGTGTCTGATACCAGAATAATCTTGTGTGAGTGGGTGCTAGAACCTAAGAAGGTTAGATTTAAACAAGGATGTTTAATCAAGAATCAACCTGCAACGAACTTTCAAGCCTGGCTTCAAACAAAAACTGTTTTTTTAAAAAAAGAGAAAAAAACAAACTATCATCTGCTCACAGTCAAAGGGTCATTTCCAGCCCTTAGTACACCATAAATGAAAAAAGACAAAAAAAGATCAGTGACACATCTTTGGAGCAGGTTGGACTTACACCTCTTGGCTCAGAAGGCACTTCCACTATGTTACAACAGCTCCACAGAACTCATTTCCCCTTTGTGTGATCCTTTTCTTGTTTTTCTTTATATTCCTATTCAGAGATTCTATGAGACAGCTCTGGGTATTTTGTTTAACCACCATGAATCATCCATGTCACAAATTGAAATAATAATTAACAAGCACTACCCACTAGGTACTGTGCAACAAAAAACAAATATAGAGGAGGATAGAGGAATAATTCAGTTTTATGTTAAATCCAGTAAGAGAACTGTGTCACGGCTGTAGGTAAAAACAATGAGTGCAGATGCTGGAAACCAGATTCTGGATTAGTGGTGCTGGAAGAGCACAGCAGCTCAAGCAGCATCCAAGGAGCAGCGAAATCGATGTTTCGGGCAAAAGCCCTATCACGGCTGTATTACCCACATCATATGGAAGCGTTATCTTCTTAACACAAATTACAACAGAATGCTGTATGATTAAAAATGAAATAACATGCATCAGTTTTTTTTATGATGTAACACCCTTAAAAAATTGGTTGATATTCATGTAAACCCATAAAGCTGAGCGTTTAAGATATTTGATACCTAAAGGTTCAATGCTTCAACAGAAGGCCAAAATTTGAAGAGACCACAACTATGATTTTAAGTGATTAAGATACTATTTTAGTTTCACTAGCAGGCATAACATTTTTCTCTAAGTGTCTTACATCACTGTTCCACAGGATTAATCTTTGCATGTGGCAATAAACGGAACTTTTCAAAGGGTGTAATTTCTTTGGATGTTAATTCCCATGAACTCAGCGTCTTTTCAAACTTGCTAGATTGGGAATTCCCCCAGAAAATGTTCAGTTCAGTTGTATTTCAACTTCTCTCCCAATGGGACCAGAACCAAACCTCAGCCCATTGCTCTCCACCCAAACCACAAACGTAAATGGAAATGCACCAGCCATTCTCAATGTATTCCAAAGAGAATCTGTAACCTCTTGGGGGGAGCGCTTGAGAAAGAAGTTGCACAGAGGAGAATCACAGCCATATAAAAGATAATAAATTGTTGTCTTCAGTGTTTATTATCAGTATAAATTCCATAAACACAATCACCATTATTCTTGCTTTTGCACATGTAACTCCAGGATTGGCAATCGTAAAATTAATTAAACATGGAAATCTGACTTGTACCAATTCAAACCATGCAAATTTAATGACTGGAAAGGAACATTAGAAATAGGAGTGGGAGAAACCAGATGGTCCTTGAAGAGTTTCACCATTCGACAAAATCATAGCTGAATTTCTATATCAATGCCATTATCCCATCTGTTACCAATATTACTTGTTTTCTTTGATGCACTATGTCCATCTTGAATATAGTCATTGGATGAGCATCCAGAGCTCTTTGAGATACAAAATTACAAAGAATCATGAAATTTTGAATGGAGAAATTTCTCAACTGATATTTTCTCCCCTACAATCTTTCCTCACGTGCCTTTGCAATATCCTCTGCCTTCTCACCATCTTCCTCCTTTTTCCTTATAATCTCTTCTACCTCATTTTCCTCGAAATTCCTTCATTTTCACCTCTCCTGCAATTTTTTTCCTCATCCTCCCATGTGCAATCTTTTGCTCCTTCTCCACATCCTCTCTTGAACTCTTGCCCTGTTCCTTATCCCCTGTAATTTCAGGCTTCTTCCATCACAATAACCTCTTCCACTTCCTTTACTGCAATTTCATCCTCTTCCCTCCTGCAATCTTTCCCCTTCTATTCATTCTCCTCTTCGCAATCTCTTCTCCCTCCTCCCCTGCAATCTATTTCTCCTCCACTGCAATATCATCTCCCTTCTCCCACAATCACTTCCTCCTCTTTGTCCTCACCTTACCTCCAATGCAATATCGCCCTCCTCTGTTGCACTGTTCCATCTTTCCTGCTCTTTCTTCTCCTTCTGCCACTCCTGTGACTTCTTCCTTCCCCGTACTTGAAATCTCTTCCTGTTACTCTCCTCCTCCACTGCAATTTCTTCCTTCTCTTTCTTCTCTCTCTATCCTCCATCTTGAGTGTCACCTTTCCTCCTCCTCCATCCTTACAATTTCTTATTCCTCCTCCCCATTATCTCAGTCCTCTACATCCTCTCCTCCCTGGCAATCTCTTGCTGTCCACCTCCTCCTCTGCAATCTCTTCATCCACTTTCCCTTTAGTTTCTTCCTCCACCACTCTTTTAATCTCTTCCTCCTCCCCTCTGCAATCTCCACCTCCTCCCTGCAATATCTTCCTCTCTCCACCACCTCTATATCCTCCTCCTTCACTTTCCATGCAAGATCTTTGTCCTCCTCCTTTGCAATCTCCTGTCGCTCCCCCTCCTCCCTTATAACTGCTTTCTCTTCATTCCCTGCAATCCAGAAACATGAAATAAGGGCAGAACCATTCAGCCCCTCAACCTGTTCTGCTATTCAATAAGGTCATGGCTTCAGTTTTAAATTCCACGTTCCTATCCACACCTGATAACATGAGTTCCCATACCTAACAAGAATCTATCTTCAACTGCCTTAAAAATAGTGAATGATCTTGCCTCCACTGCTTTGAGGCTGAGAATTCCAAGGTTGAGAAAAAAAATTCTCCTGAACTCTGTACAAAAGGGTACGCTCTAAATTAAAAACAGCACTCCTGGTTCTGGACTCAACTGAAAGGGAAACATTCTTATTGCATTTACTTTATGATAACGGTATATGGCCTTCATTAGCTGGGCATAGAATATAGGAGCAAAGAAATCTTGTGAGGCCACAGATGGAATATTATGTGCATTTGGGGTCACCACACTATTGGAAGGATGTGGCTGCACTGGAGAGGGTGCAGAGGAGATTGAACAGAAATTGCCAGGGATGAAAAGTCTCAGTTATGTGGAGAGACTGGATAGGCTTGGTTTGTTTCCCTTGAAGCAGAGAAGACTGAGGGGGGATCTGATTAAGGTATACAAAATTATCAGAGCACAGACAGATGAGATTGTGAGACTTTTTTTGCCATGTCTGACATGTCTAAGACCAGAGAGCATAAGTTTAAGGTGAGGATCATATGTCTTAGCAGAGATCTGAGAAAAAAATGTTCTCATCCAGAGGGTGGAAGATGTGTGGTGGAATGAAGATGTGGGTGTACTGTACCTTTAAGAGAGTTAAAAGCTAGCAGAACTTTCTGACACAGCACTAAGTGTTCTAAATTAGGTAACAATGTAACTCGGTTGAAAGCTAGATTAGCTGGTTGCCTGGAAACAACAAAACAGATTTGAATTAGGCCAATATGTTTAAATTATACCCCGAAAAATACCAAAATCCAATCAAGTTTTACTTTTATATACTGACAACCTTAAAAGCCAATGACACAATCCGATGCTTTGGGGTATATGACCAGGGATAATTGACCAGTTGGGGGGGAGAACTGCCAAGCCAACGACATCTGCAGACTGCCTGGAGAATAGCTCTCTTAAAGGGACCTTTATCGATCCATGACCAGTGAAACATAATCCATAAGAAGAAAAGAAGACACAGGAAGATCCAAGTAGAAGATTCAATAGCTGACTGGTTTTGAAAACTTGAACTTTTGGTAACTCTTAATTGGGGGTTTTGTCAGACTAGTATTATAGAAGGGAAAGTAAAAGATAGGTTAGAGGAAGGATTTATAAATAGTTGTTAGTTTACTATTCTCTGTTATACTTTAAGCAATAAAGTTGTTAATTTGTACTTTAAATAGTTCTTGGCCTCTCAAATTTTCACAGATTACTGCATGGGATAAATCTTTTCTGTGTTGCTGGCTTAAATTAAGCAGGAGGGTTTACCCCGTGTCATAACAGTGGATAGCTACTTGAGAGTATGGTGGAGGCAAATACTCTCAAAACATATAAATACCATCTGGAAGATACTTAAAATGTTGGGAACTATGGACCAAGTGCAGGTAAATGAGATTAGTATATTTCGGTGTTCGTTGGTTGACACAGACATTGTGGGTTGAAAGGCATTTTCCTATGCTGTGTGACTCTATGACCCAAATCCCTCTGCACCTGCTTAACCATCCTTTAATTAAGCTCTTTCATTCTTCCTGCCAAAAGGACCAAACTTCACATTTTCCAAAATTATAACCCATCCACATTATTGCCCACTTATACAACCTATATGTATTATTCTGAAATCTCATTATGTCTTCCTTACAATGCACATTTCCACCTGAGGTAAAAACAAAGACTGCAGATGCTGGAAATCAGATTCTAGATTAGAGTGGTGCTGGAAAAGCACAGGAGTTCAGGCAGCATCCGAGGAGCAGGAAAATCAATGTTTCAGGCAAAAGGGAATAGAGGGCTTTTGCTCGAAACGTCAATTTTCCTGCTCCTCAGATGCTGCCTGAACTGCTGTGCTTTTCCAGCACCACTCTAATCTAGAATCACATTTCTACCTGAACAAAAAAACCCAAAGAACTGTGGATGCTAAAAATCTGAAACAAGATCAGAAATCGCGAGATTAACAGAAGAAAGAAATTGCAAGGAAGGAGGTGAAGAAAGAGGTTGCGAGAATAAATTGCAGGTGGGGTGAAGGAGGCACAGATTTAAGAGGAATTGGAGGAGGAATACACATTGGAGAAGAAGGATAAAAGCGATTGTAGGAAATAGAGGGAGCGATTAATCTGATTAATCAGAAACACGTCAGCACAAACTCACTCAGCAGGATTCCACTTATCGCCAACATTTCTCCTAACATTTTGTCTTCTGCATGGACTTCTGACTTCCAAAACTGGAAGTCAGTGCTGGGATTGGTGTCAATTCACCATTTACCATACATAGAATGTTGGAGCAAAGGAAATGTTGCTTATCATCTCCTTCCAATCAGACCAAAACCCATTTATGCATATTACCAATCAGATAAAAACCCATTTATGTGTATTATTTTCTAACAGTGAGCCAATCTTTGATCCGTGCTAATATGTTACCCACTATACAATGAGGTTTTGTTTTTTTTGCCATGATCATTGATATGGCACCTGATTAAATTTTGGAAATCTATTCCTTTTTCTTCCTTCTCATTTGTTCATGTAAATTCTTCTTCCTTCTGCTCTGATGCAATCACTCCGACTATTTCCTACAATCACTTTTATCCTTCTCCTCCATTGTGTGTTCTTCCTCCAATTCCTCTTAAATCTGTGCCTCCTTCACCCCAACTGCAATTTATTCTTCCTCGCAACCTCTTTCTTCACCTCCTTCCTTGTAATTTCTTTCTCCTCCATCTCTTTAATCTTTTCCTCGTCCTCCACTACTGTAGTTACTTAATCATCTTCTGCAATACAATCTCTCACTGTCCTCCTCCTCCTCCACTTTAATCTCTTCCTCCTCCTCCCTGCAATCTATTCCTCCTCATCCTTCCTTGGGGCCCTTTTCTCTTGCTCCTATTCTTTTTTTGATTTTTTCTCCCTTCCTCTGTTCTAGTGCAACCTTTATCATCATGTTGGCCAGTTTCTCAATTTGGCTAACTCCTGGATGAGAAATGGAAGACAAAAACAATCAAATAGTATCCTCCCCGTATTGAGCAAAATCTTCATGACTCAATTAAATCAAGATTTCCTGGCCACTGATCGTTATCCCTCCTCCAACGTCATAAACATCTGGGGCAACGATTCACAAAATTATCAGACAAAGGGAAGTTGCATCTCCAATATTTTTTTCTGTAAAAGGATGAATTATCTTTAAACTGAATATATTATTTGCACTGATTTTCTGGTTATTCCTTCTGGTTACACTGATGAATGACAGTAAACCAATTCCTAGATTGAGCTAAATCTTATTATTGAAATTATTACCTTACAGAAGCTGCCCCACAATGTAGAAAAAGAATTAATGTTCTCACGGTGGCCAAGGTAAATTAACACTCTAGTGCTAATACAAGTTTAGAATTGCTCAGCAACCTTAAGGAGAATGACCAGTTCCCCTTCTCATTATCTCTTTAATCCTTGGGGATTGTGGAAAAATGCATAAATTCTTGTTACTACAACAACCAAGAGGATCTGGAAGAATACAGGTATCCCATATTCCTTGTTACTTCACTCGGGACGCATAAGTGACAAATTCTTTTAGATTACCACAGTGTCGAAACAGGCCCTTCGGCCCAACAAGTCCACAACAACCCACCCAGACCCATTCCCCTACATTTGCCCCTTCACCTCACACTAAGGGCAATTTAGCATGGCCAATTCACCTAATCTGCACATTTTTAGGACTGTGGGAGGAAACCGGAGCACCCGGAGGAAACCCACGCAGACACGGGGAGAATGTGCAAACTCCATACAGACAGTCG
>NC_057726.1:31867659-31900034 GCF_004010195.1 Chiloscyllium plagiosum
GTTCCAACCTGCCAGCTCAGCACCATCCTCATGATCTATCCTATTTGCCAATCTTCCTTCCCACCTATCTGCTCCACCCTCCTCTCCGACCTATTACCTTCATCCCCACCTTCATCCACCTATCGCACTCTTAGCTACCTTCTCCCCAGCCCTATCCCCCTCCCATTTATCTCACCACCCCGGAGGCTCCCGGCCTTATTCCTGATGAAGGGCTCCTGCCCGAAACGTTGATTTTTCTGCACCTCAGATGTTGCCTGCCCTGCTGTGCTTTTCCAGCATCACTCTAATCTTGACTCTGATCTCCAGCATCTGCAGTTCTCACTTTCATAAAGCAGCCCAATGGATTACCCACTTAGCTAAATATGGTGCCAACAGGAATGTGAGTGTTAATTCCAGCCCTGCATAATACTCCCAACTTTCCCTTAATTGTTACAATTCTTTGCCTTGCCTTTTTAGATTTCCTCTTTGTTCCTGTCATGAACCCCATGATACGATTCCCCACTCCATGATTCAGGCCCCAGATCCTGACCCATGCCTTCATCCCAATCCCTGATGTGTACCTTAATTCCCAGAAAATTTGAAGGATTGCTGTATCTTTAGCAGCAGCTTGAAGTTGAACTATTCACAAATGCATTTCACCAATAATGTTCAACTGAGACCTAAGGTCTAATAATAGGATAGTTGTTCTAGCATGGAGATATAAAATACATCCTTCCATCAAACCAAAAATACATTTGTAAAATATCTTGTTAAAATGTGGAAAGATAGGTAATGAACAAATGGAATGTTAATATAGATTTGCCTATGAGTAAAAAAACTCCACACCTAAAAAAGTTAAAAGATGCTTGTTCACACAAACAGAAGGGACTATTGGATAAATTTACTTCCATTTAAACCAATGTTATCAATCATTTTCCTAAACCCATATTTTACCTATTCAGTAATGAATTCAAATAGTTCAAGAGATACCACCAGATAGGGAAAAAAAGAAAATTACACTTTTGATTATCCCAGCACTATTCTAAGATTTACTCACTAATGCAACATAAGCACATATCCAATATGTTCAAATTATCAAGCAAAATTCCTCTGTGCCCTATATTTGTGGGCTGGTGGTGAAGGAGTGGGAGATATTTATGCAAGATGAACTTCAAAATACTGCTCATGCAAAGGTCCTGTGGAAAGTAATGTCAGGATACCAATATAATCATTTACTATTATCTTCTATCTGGTAGATAGGAAAATAAACAAATTGGCTGACGTGAAATTGGAAAACCAGCAGTAGATGGCTAAAGACAGGGCTGTTTGGTTTGTGATAATTTAAAAAAAATTGAAGCAGATGCAAGGGTCATATTGAAGCATCAAGGAAGGAGGAAACTATCAGGGCAATGCAGAGGTGGCCACTGTCCATGTAGTCTGCCCTGAGATTTCAGGTAATGTTGGCCAAGATGGAAAGTTGTGGGAGCAGTTGGTGAGCCAGGTGTACCAGATACGTGCTCAGACCTTCATGTTTGTAACTGTTGCCATATAGTTTACTCCACTGTCTGGTAAAATGATAAATTGTAAACAAATCAGGTGAGATTTGGTAATAATGAAATGTTAATACATTCAAATAGGCCTCTCCCACTCACTAGTGAAATGCGTGTCTCACCATTGTAACATTAGGTTGAATTTTTTTCTTCTTGACACCAAAAATCTAATTTTCCCTGTCTCAACATATTTTAATAACAGACTTGCCAATGTTCATGTTGTGCAAGGGCTGTGAAGATTTTGCCTGAAATGTGCAAATTTACAGTGGATGGAAATGAAAGATATTGCACCACTTTTGAAAAGATAGCTGGGAAGCTCAAGTGACCAAAACAGGTTTGGAATTTAACGTTAAAGTATCCTGATTGGCACAGGTATGAATTTGTGCAGCAATTTGTCAGAAGCGCAGTCTGCAGAATATGAAACTGTTGAAGTGCAATATTCAACACAATCAGCTTGTCTCTGAAGCTTAACAATTAAAATTAGGACTACAACAAAGAAACTTAAATCAGACATTCGTTGAAATTACAAGGAAATGAAAAATACACCAACAATCTCCCAAATTAACCAACAAAGTCATGGAAGGATTATACAACTGTATGCATAGACCTCTTGTTTGTGTTCAACCAAACCTGGCAGAAATATTTTTAACACATGCCTGATCTGTTATAAAAACAAATTTGGTCATAAATTTGGTTACAAGTGAATTTTCAAAAGCAAAAGTGATTAATTTGGACCACACATGGTAGAACATTAAGTAGCACTTAGAGAAGCAACAAGCAGGGCTATCTTGGATTTTTCTCTGCAGAAGACAAACACAACATTTTGCCATGAGTCGATTTTGTCAGACATGTGTTCAGAATTTCAGCACTTTAGCGGCTCCTTTGACAGGGTTGCTAAAGAAAGACAAGAAATTTGATATGACAAGAGAATGCCAGAGTGTCTTTGATAAATTGTAAGCTGCACTGACTTGCTGCACTGGTTTTTAGCAGCATCAATTATGTATACTAAGCCGTTTAAACTAACTGTTGATACCAATATATTAGTGTTATATATTGTGTTACCAGAGGATGTGTTGCAAACTAAGCAACCAGCCTGTTATTTCTTTCTAGAAAATTATATTGGTACCAAGATAAATATTCAACCTTGGAAAAATAGATAATGAGTCTGATGTTAGTTTTGTGACATTTTGAAGTGTATATATCTAACTTATAAAAATTTAATATGCTGCACTGATGAATGACCATAGATTACATTAAGGAGGGGGAAGTTGCTGCCATCTGACCCCCTTTCCACCATAGATCCAGCTCAATCATTCCATATTCCATTGCATTCATTACAGCCCACCAACATTTTTATATGAGTTAAGATGCAGCAATATTCAATTTGTCTGATAGCATCCTTGGAAGCTCCACAAATGATCGTCCACTTTTGGCCACCATTCATCTTTTAAGTTCTAAATTTTGTATCATTTAAATGACAAAGTAGTTTAGGTTATGCCAATAGCACAATGCAATATGCCTTTGACCAACATTTGAAACATAAGCATGTTCGCTCTGCATGCATTGCATATTGAGAAATATGGAAACATACCCTTGGGTCCAAACAGTCCATGCCATGTTCTCAAACTAAACAGTTCCTGCGATTGGCCCATATATCTCCAAAACTCTTCTATTCATGAACTTATTCAAATGGCTTTTAAACGTTGTAACTGTATCTGCATTTATCACTTCCTCTAGCAATTCATTCCACAGACAAACCACTGTGTAAAAACAAATTGTCCCTCATGTCCATTTTAAATCGCTCTCTCTTCTCACCTTAAAAATATGTGCCCCAGTTTTGAACTCACTCTCCCTACGGAAAAGACCCTTGTCATTCACCTTATATGTGCCCCTCATGATGTTATAAACGTCTATAAAGTCATCCCTCAACCTCCTATGCTTCAGTGAAAAAAGTCCCAGCCTTTTCAGTCTATTTTTATATCTCAAACACTCCATTCCTAGCAACATCCTGGTAAATCATTTTTGAATCCTCTCCAGTTAGTAATATCCTTCCTATAATAGAGCAAACTGAACTCCACAGTACTGCAGAAAAGTCCCTACCAATGTTGCATACAACCTTAACATGGTGCCCAAACTCAATGTTCTGAGTAATGAAGGAAAGCGTGCTAAACATCTTCTTAACCACTCTGCCTACCTGTGATACAAATTTCAAAGATTAATGTACCTGAACCCGTAGGTATCTCTGTTCTACAACACTAACCAGGGCTCTACCATTAATTGTACAAATCCTACCCTTGTTTGTTTTACCAAAGTGCAATACCTCACATTTATCCAAATTAAATTCCATCTGCCACTCCTCAGTCCATTGACCCAATTGATCAAGATCGCTTTGTAATCTTAGATAACCTTCTTCACTGTCCGCTATACCACCAATTTTGGTGTCATCTGCAAACTTGCTAACCATGCCTCCTACATTCTCATCAAAATCATTTATACAAATGAAAAACAAAAGTTGACCCAATACCAATTCCTGTGGAACACTGATGGCATAGGTCTCTAGTCGAAAATCAGCCGTCCACCACCACCCTCTGTCTCCTACCATAAAGCCAATTCATTACCCTATTGGCAAGCTCACCCTGAATCCCATGCGATCTAGCTTTTTTTAATTAGTCTATCATGCGGAATCTTGTTAAAGACTTTATGAAAGTCCAAGTAAACAACACCAACCACTCTGTCCTCAATTTTTTTTGGTTACTTCATTAAAAAACTCAATCAAATTTGAGAAACATGATTTTGTTCACACAAAATCATGCTGACTATCCCTAATCAATCCTTGCCTCTCCAAATGCATACGTGCAATGGAATGCTTGCAAAGGAAATGCACCTGGAGTTTAAAAATCTGTGTTTCATGTATGAGTCCCTTTAATGTCCCTACATTCAGCAGACATGGATCTTGCACTTTTGCCTTTTAAGGTATTCTACCTTGTTCCCATTCCATTGCACATTTAGAGAACAGGAAGTGATGATAAGAAATGCAGCTTGTGGTGAGCACCCTCAGCATCAGGCCTCACCACCAGCTACTCCCGTCAAGCCTCATGACCCTCTTGACTTGCATTAGGCTAACAGCCCATTTCCACTCAGTCCCAATGTGAATACTTATCACATCAAACTTCACCCTCAATTGTCCTCCTTGCCAACATTATACCTTAATATGCTCACCCTGCTCCTGTCTGTCCTCCCTATGGAAGTCATAATGGCAGTCACTGCCAATAAAATCTCCTCCTGTTGCCAAGCATACGCTCTGATGCTGTTCTGCATAGACCACATACATTTTGAAATCCCCTTTCCCACTATTCTTGTACCCATTCCACACCTCATATATACCTCTAATTTCCTACCCCAGCCCCAACCTCCCTACCCCTTTGGTAGTGATTCCCCCTTTGATCCCTTGGACCAACCTTAATGATAATATACCTTAACACTCACCTCGCACCTCTGACTGAATTGAATGAGTAGCCTCTTGACGTAATTGATCAGACCCTGACACTTTCTTTGCAGCTCTCTGGTGGATGATGCACAAATTCCCTGACGACTGGCACTGGCCCTACAAGGCTGATAGGATTGACCATTCCCTGGACTGCAGTCAAGCAATCACCTTATGGTGAGCCATCACAAGCTGACAAGTGATTTTGGTCAAGCCTTGCACTGTGTACAGACTACGCCTGACTGATGGTACTCACCGACAACAGCCTATCCTTGACTGCAGTGAGGATAAGACCCCATTCAGTTTCCAATATGGCCATTTGGTTGAATAAATGTGCAATGTGTTTGCTGCACAGGCAGCTGGCACATGTTTACATTTAAAACTAACCTCTTGGTGTGCTATGCATCAAGATATTTCCACCCCTGCAGAAACTCTGACTGACAATCACAACAACCATAATATTAACATAAGATTGCAGATGCTGGAAATGTGAAACAAAAACAGGAAGTGTGCAGGCCTGGTATCATTTAGAACATAGAACAGTACAATGCAGTACAGGCCCTTTGGCCCTCGATGTTGCACTGACCTGTAGAACCTACACTATTTCATTCTTGTCCATATGCCTATCCAATGACCATTTAAATGCCCTTAAAGTTGGCGAGTCTACTACTGTTGCAGGCAGTGCATTCCACACCCCTACTACTCTCTGAGTAAAGAAACCTTCTCTGACATCTGACCTATAACAATCACCCCTCAACCTAAGTCCCCTTGTGCTAGCCATCGCCATCTGAGGAAAAAGGCTCTCACTGTCCAACCTATCTAACCCTCTGATGATCTTATATGTCTCACTTAAGTCGCCTCTCAACCTTCTTTTCTCTAATGAAAACAGCTTCAAGTCCCTCAGCCTTTCCCGGTAAGACCTTCCCCCCATACCAGGCAACATCCTAGTAAATCTCCTCTGAAGCCTTTCCAAAGCTTCCACGTCTTTCCTATAATGTGGTGGCCAGAACTGTACACAATACGCTACACTAGAGTTTTGTACAGCTGCAGCATGATCTCATGGTTCCGAGATGCCCTCATCCAGGTCATTTATATAAATGAAAAACAACAGTGGACCCAAAGCAGATCCTTGTGGTACCCCACTAGTAACTGAACTCTAGGAGGAATATTTCCCATCAACCACCACCCTCTGTCTTCTCTCAGCTAGCCAATTTCTGTGCCAAACTGCTAAATCAGCTTCAATCCCATGCCTCTGTATTTTGTGCAATAGCCTACCATGGGGAACTTATCAAATGCCTGACTGAAATTCATATACACCACATCAGCCACTTTACCCTCATCCACCTGTTTGGTTACCTTCTCAAAGAACACAATAAAGTTTGTAAGGCATGACCTACCCTTCACAAAACTGTGTTGACTATCCCTAATCACTTATTCCTCTCTAGATGATTAGAAATCCTATCTCTTATAACCCTTTCTAACACTTTACCCACACTGATGTAAGTCTCACCCGTCAATAATTTCCAGGGTTGTCTCTACTCCCCTTCTTGAACAAGGGAACAACATTTGCTATCCTCCAGTCTTCTGGCACTATTCCTGTAGACACTGACGACATAAAGAGTAAAGCCAAAGGTTTGGCAATCTCCTCCTGGCTTCCCAGAGAAGCCCAGGATAAATCCCATCCAGTCCAGGGGTCTTATCCATTTTTACACTTTCCAGAATTGCTAACATCTCCTCCTTATGCACCTCATTCTCATCTAGTCTAGAGGCCTGTATCTCAGTATTGTCTTTGACCACATTGTCTTTTTCTAGTGTGAATACTAACAAAAAGTATTCATTTAGCACTTCCCCTATCTCCTCTAACTCAATGCACAATTTCCCACCACTATGCTTGATTGGCCCTAATCTTACTCTTGTCATTCTTTTATTCCTGATATAGTTATAGAAAACCTTAGGGTTTTCTTTGAACCTATCCACCAATGACTTCTCATGTCCCCTCCTGGCTCTTCTTAGCTCTCTCTTTAGGCCTTTCCTGGCTAACCTGTAACTCTCAAGCATCCGGAGTAGCCGGTCCTTGATTAAACTCCACATTTCAATTGTGCCCATCCCCTGCAGTTTCCTTCCCCATCCTAAGCATCCTACATCTTGCCTAATCGCATCATAATTGCCTTCCCCCCAGCTATAACTCTTGCCCTGCAGTATATACCTATCCCTTTCTATCACTAAAGTAAATATAACCAAATTGTGGTCACTATCACCAAAATGCTCACCTACTTCCAAATTTAATACCTAGCTGGGTTCATTAGCCAATACCAAATCTAATGTGGCCTTGCCCCTTGTTGGCCTGTCTACTTCTTGCATCAGGAAATCCTCCTGCACACATTGGACAAAAACTGACCCATCTAAAGTACTTGAACTATAGTATTTCTAGTCAATAATTGGAAAGTTAAAGTCCCCCATAACAACGACTCTGTCACTCTCGCTCCTATCGAGAATCATCTTTGCTATCCTATCCTCTACATCCCTGGAACTACTTGGAGGCCTATAGAAAACTCCCAACAGGGGAGTATCTAATCTCAGCCCATACTACCTCAGTAGAGGAGTCTTCAAAGGTCCTTTCTGCAATTGTCGCACTGTTCTTAACTAACAGTGTGACACCATCCCTCTTTCACCATTCTCTGTGTTCTTACTAAAACATCTAAATTCCAAAACCTGCAAAACTATTCCTGTCCCTGCTCTACCCATGTCTCTGAAATGGCCATAACATCAAAATCCCAGGTACCAACCCATGCTGCAAGTTCACCCACCTTATTCCAGATACTCCTGGCATTGAAGTAGACACACTTCAAACCAACTTCTTGCCTGCCGGTGCCTTCTTGCAATCTTGAAATCTTAGTTCTGACTTCACTACTCTCATTTTCCCGTATACGCAAACTAAAATTTCGGTTCCCATCCCCTTGCTGAATTAGTTTAAATGCACCCAAAGAAAAATAGCAATTTTCCTCCTAGGATATTAGTACCTCTGTGGTTCAGGTGAAGACCATCCTGTTTGTAGAGGTCCTACTTACCCCAGAAAGTGCCCCAATTATCAAGGAATCCAAAACCCTCTCTCCTGTACAATCCCTGTAGCTACATGTTCAATTTGTGGAGAGAAAACAGAGTTAACGTTTCAAGTCCAGTAATCCTTCATCAAAACATTAACTCCTTCTCTCTATCGATGCTGTCAGACTGCTTAGTTTCTCTAACACATTCTGTTTTTGTTTCAGACATCCAGCAACCAGTTTTTCATTTATAATTTAATTCACTACGACATCTCTTTGATGTATGCCCACCTTGAAAAAGCTCTGCTCCAAGAAGACAGGATTTCCACTCAAACCTTTCTGCTTGCTGACCATCATTACATTTGTTCTCCCTCCTAGTGTTTACAAGTTATTTACCAAAACTTGCTTTCGCAGGCAATCTCATTCCTCAGTGACACCCTCCAACTCAGGCTTACACATTCTACCTAAATGAAGTTTCAACCTGCTTGTTTTGTATCCATCCAGGATCCCAAGTATAGCTTTGTACAACACTCCTTCAACAGCTGTTCTCACTGCATTCTGCAATCCACACTTAATGCTAGGTGCAGCACATATACAATTTTGACTACTTTATCCATGCCCATCTGTCTGTCTGCATAAAAGAGCTCATCAACACAGCAGTACTAATATCTTTTGACTCCACTGAAGCAACAGTGCGTTAATTGGCATGCATAGCAAGGATGCTGCAAGCATGCAGATAGACACTGACAGCAAGCAATCAGCCCTAACAGGCTGTGAACTGGTGTCTACCCTGTGCACAAAGTGTCTCTACTGCAGTCTTTTCATGCTTGTTGTTGGTCAGCCCTGCAACACAAATTTGGGGTTTTTCCTAAGTGTCCTGCAAATGTATCAGAAAAGCACCAAGGGGTGAGAATGTCAGATACAAATGTCCATGGATGAGAGGTGCATATGGTTCATAACAGGCCATCATGCGCTGTGATGCTGTTTGGTCCGAACCAACTGTGTTCTGAAGGAGGATCATTGGATGTGAAACATTATATCTGTTTTCTCTCCACAGATTCTACCAGACTTGTTATGTTTTTACAATAATTTCTGTTTTTGTTTTCCTTTATTACCTCTCTGGTTGCTTCATAAGTACTTCATATTTTCTTTGCTTAGGAAGGAGATGCTGGGCGGCACAATGGTTAGCACTGCTGCCTCACAGCGCCAGAGACCCGGGTTCAATTCCTGCCTCGGGCAACTGGCTGTGTGGAGTTTGCACATTCTTCCCCGTGTCTGCGTGGGTTTCCTCTGGGTGCTCCGGTTTCCTCCCACAGTCCAAAGTTGTGCAGGTTAGGTGAATTGGCCATGCTAAATTGCCCACGGTATTGGGTAAATGTAGGGGAATGGGTCTGGGTGGGTTGCTCTTCAGAGGGTCGGTGTGGACTTGTTGGGCCTGTTTCCACACTATAAGTAATCTAATATTGGAGATGGAGTTGGTAGAGGTAATGGACAGAGTGAAAACTGTTAGGCAGGTCTTCCTGGAAAGGCCTTATGCTTTTGCTTAGAATGGATACATTGTCTGGTCCAGTCTAGTTTGCATTCAGGCAGCTAAGGGAAATGGGAGTGAAGATAATGGAAGGGGATTCCAACAATCTTCCAATCCTTCATACATATGAAGAAGGTACCACAGGATCAAAGACTGAGATATCCTTTATCAAAGAAAGTTTACCATACAGATAAACTAGACTGACATCAGTGTGTATAAGAAATTAGAAATTCCAATGTTCCAAAGTCTATAGACTTTTTTTGTGTGATCTTGGTGGTGCATGTTGTTTTTTGATCACACTGGAATGATTTATTCAATGCAATATTCCCAAAAATATGACATTGGGAATATTTTCACAGGATTATCCATCAGCCAAAGCAAGTAACATTAATTTATATTTGTATATATAAGTCTTTAAGAATCAGCAAACATTGTAGGAACTACTGAGGCAGATTTATTTGCTTGTTTTTGCAACTTTAGTCCGCCTTTTTCTCCAAACACCTCAAATAAAACAAAATCCCATTGAGAAATCCAATTGTACCGCAATGGTGACGGCTCAATAAAATTGAGTAACTGGCATGAAAGCAAAACTTAAGTACTGAAACATTGATTGAAGTACACATTACTGCATCTTCTCCATTGGATTTTGGATCTGTTATAGTAACCTAACAGGCCCAGATACCCATATCACATGGAGAGAAAATGGGTGCATGTCTGGAATCGAGCAAACGACAATAGGGATAGCCAAAATCTGAAAATAATACTAAAATAAACTTCACACCTCAGAGGTCAGGCTTGTTACACAGGTATTCCCACCCAATAATACAAAAAATCTGATCTCCACTGACTTCCAATTGTGATCAATTATAGACAACTGTTTCTTGTCTAAATATTCTAATTAGTGTAGTAGTTTTCATGGTTTAAGACCATATTGTAAAACATTTGGACGACATAGAAATGGATTGAGTATTTATTTCCTACAAATTTAATACATGTCATTCCACATTGTAAATAGAAATTTACTAGATGCCAGCAGGGCATTTAAAGCTGTTCTGCATGTTATGAGAAAAAGGCAAGAGAATTGATTAAGTAAAATGTTCTTTGGAGAGCCAATGGACCAAGATGCCTCTTTCTTTGTTGTAATCATTATGAAACACCTTCTAATTAACAACTGTAAGGCAGTTTAATGATCACGTCAACAAAATTAATCAGGTCTCCCTTCACTTAATTGTACATTTAAATTTTGAAGGAACTGGGGGAAGAATGCAGGAAGAATGTTGCCAATATTGCGGACGTCCAGAACTAGGGGTCACACAGTCTAAGATTAAGGTGTAAACCACTCAGGATTGAGCGTGAGGATGAATATCTTCACTCAAGAGTTGTGGACCTAATGAATTCTCGAATACAGAATGCTGTTAGGGCCAGTACATTAGTTATATTCAAGAGGGAGCTGGACATGGCCCTTGTAGCTAAAAGGATGAACAGGTATGGTATGTGGGAGTGGGACAATGAAATTGCATGATCAACTATGATCATATGGAATGGTCATGCAGGCTCAAAAGGGCTGAATGGCTTACTTCAGCGCCTATTTTCTATGTTTCTCTGTTTAGAATAAGATAGGAAATATGTAATGAAAGTTAACTAGAGATTCCTATGTTCCACTTGTTTAGTTTACTTTCAAATTATAATTGGATGTAAAATATTTTCAAAATATCTTGAGAGTGTATTGCAAAACATTATAACTAGTAAAAGAGACAGTCTTTTTGAGTTTATAAGAGCAGATGTACACCAAAAAGTAAATTAAATGAGAGGCAAACACACATGAACTTAGGTTTTGCTTTTTGTGGCCTCTGGCTGAAGATTTTTGACAGCTGATTTGGCTAAATGTTCAAACTGAAGCTTCTTTTGACCAGAAAGGAAGAATTGATCTGACATACTCTTCAGTTTTCTCAAAGATTACATCTTGCATATTTCGATCCTTGCTTCGTCAACACATCTAAAATGATTGTTTCCTAAGATTTAGATATTATTCACATAGCTAAAAATATTTTTAAACATTTTAGGCACAACTTATGTTATTGTTAAAGTACAATACTTCAACTAAAATAATGCAATCTGAAATTGTATTGCTATTTTTAGCCTAGGGTTATAAGAAATGGAGTGATTAGTTAGAAAATCAGATATCTTCCAGTCACTGTGACTCAGAGTTGAGGGTTGAAGAGCTCAGATCTTGAATATTTTTATAGGAACACAGGAACAGGAGTAGGCCAGTCAGCCCTTGGAGCCTATTCCACCATTCAATGACATCATGGCTGAGTTGTGGCCAAACTCCATATGCCAGCCCTTTGATCCACATACCTTAATACCTTTGCTTAACAAAAAAAAAACCTATCTCAGATTTAAAATTAATAATTGATCCTGTATCCACCGCCATTTGTGGAATTGAGTTTCAAACATCTACCATCCACTGTATGTAGAAGTGCTTCTTAACATCCCTCCTGAACAGTCTAGCCCTAACTTTTAGATTTTGCTCCCTCATTCTAGAATCCTCAACCAATGGAAACAGTCTATCTCGCCTGTCTTTTCTTGTTAATATCTTGAAGACTTCAATCAGATCACCCTTTAACCTTCTAAATTCTAGAGAAACAGGCCTATTGTGTAATAACTCATAACGTAATCCCTGTAGTCCAGGTATCTTTCTTGTAAGCCTACATTGCACTCCCTCAAAGACCAATATATCTTTCCTAAGGCCTACAATACTTCGAGATACATGAAGCTTTGATTCATCCTATGTCCAACGACTATTTTAAAAATATAGTAACAGAGCATCCATTCCGTATAACTCAATTACTCTCTAATTCCACTTCATCCTGCTGTTTCTGCATCCAGCACATCTGAACCATGCGACCTAACAGTGGCTGACAGAGAATCACTCTTCATCCAACATGTATTGCATGTGGTAGTAACATAAGTAAAGTGCCCAGGATGGCTTCACAGCAGACCAGAGTTATACTGTAATCATTACAAATTAAAAGATATTTAGGTAAGCCTACTAGCACTGGCTTCAGAAGGAATTCAATTGCAAATTAATCTCCAATCAGATTGTATGTACATCAACACAGCAGTTTTGGAAATTAGAGTTATCTACTTATATTCCAACATCAGGATAATGACAAACTCATTAAACCAATACATTGAGTGGACATTTTGATGGCCAAAATACTATCAATTTTACTGAAAGTTTGAGCATTTCTGATTAATTAGATTTAAGTATGGCCCAGATTGGCACTAAATTAGGTCTACTAAGGTGAATAGAATTACTCTGAAAGAAAACCATTTGGGGAATGTATAAAATTTTGAAATTTACTGTATAGCCCATTAAATATGTTAACAATACTTAGGAAACATAACTTGGGATAATTATAGAACAGTTATTTCAGTTTTATATTTATAGATAATTATCAGTGCTTGCCAGGGTTTAAGTAATTAGAGTCATTTCAAGTCATGATTTTCTATTGACTTAACTATATAATGTGCACGGTACAATCCTGGACTTCTACACTGGAAAGTTCCAATCTCAGAATGCTTTCCAGGTTATTTTTTTTTAGGAAACAGAATACTTTACAGTACAATATCACCCAGTTTGTCTGAGTGTGTTGCGTTTGCACATGGCTGGTAACCAAAACTAACACAATATCAAACAACAGAAAATACACATCTCCACATTTTGGATGAAACATTAGATCTCCTTTTGTCACAGGGCATGTATAAGATCCCCCAGCACTACTTTAAAATGTGCAGAAACATTTTCCTTGGTAATATTTATCCTTTATTTCTAAGTAAATTATATTAGCTGGCTTTCCAGATCACAAGCCCAATCACAGCAACACCAGGACTTCAGATTCTACCCGTCCAGGAGGACACCTCCATTAGTTGTTGTCTAATTAGGATGGTTACAGGAAGCAGGAGGACAATTCACTGCATGCGATTGATACCATGACCAGTGGCCTACAGTGACTGTATTTCTGAGGTGAAGAGAAGGACTTAGGGTGGGACAAAAAGAGAGGTGGCAATTCAGTTAGAAGCAACAGCAGTCTTTGCTTCATCACCAGTAAAAACCATGACATACATTTCCTGGAGATAATCATGCAACAGCAAACCACTATCTATGATTGATCTTATATTTGCAAGTTTTCCCACTAGCCTTGGGAATTGCCTTTATTAATAACCTTACTTGCTGACTGTCTGTTGTTGCCAGGCATGTTACTGTCAGCACACAAAAGCCAACTTCAGCAAAAGTGGTTGTAGAAAGAAACTTATTGTATTTCTGTCTAATGTAAGTAAAAAATAAATCACTATCCCCATTGTATTGTGTGCAGTTTTGGGCCCGATATTTCAGGAAAGATGTATAGGCCCTGGAGCATGTTCAGAAGAGGTTCACAAGTGTGCTCCAAGGAATGAAAAGCTTGACATAGGAACATTTGAGGACTCTGACTCTGTGCCTGATGGAGTTGAGAAGGATGAGGGGGGATCTAATTGAAACATACAGAATATTGAATGGCCTGGACGGAGTAGATGTTGGGAAGATGTTTCCATTGGCAGGAGAGACTAGGACCTGAGGGCAAAGCCTTAGAGTAAAGGGAAGACATTTTAGAACAGAGATAAGGAGAAATTTCTTCAGCCAGAGAGTGGTGAATCAAATTCACTGTCACAGAAGGCTGTGGAGACCAGGACATTGAGTATATTTAAGATGGAGATAGATAGCTTCTTGATTGTCAAGGGAATCAAGGATTATGGGGGAAAAGCGGGAGGATGGATTTGAAAAATGTATCAGCCATGATTGAATGGTGGAGCAGACTTGATGGACTTAGTTTCTGCTCTTATGTCTTATGGTCTTATTCCTCATCTGCAAACTCACCTCCAAGGGCCTGGTAATGCATTTTATTGCTTTCTGATGCAGCTGTAGTATATAGAATTTTGTTACATAGCAATGTCAGTCATGGCTCAATTAGTAGCACATTTGCCTGAGCCACAAGGTTCTGGATGCAAGTCCCACTCCAGATAGTGTGTAGAAAATTAAGTCTAATACAGTGAAAGTACTGACAACTTTTGAAGGTGCAATCTTTCAGATGGAATAAACTAAAGCACCACTTACGTGTTTGTGTGATTGTGAAAGTTCCCATCCATGGTATTATTTCAAATAAAGGCAGGATAGTAACCCTCAGAGGTTTGCTCAATATTTACCGCTCAATCAACATAACAGAAAAACAAATTACATTCTTATATTGCTGTTTGTGAGAACTTGTTGTGAAAAAATCCAAAAGTTCACAAGCCCCAGAGTAAAAGAGAATTCCCCTCCCACTTATTTTTATATTGTGCTGCCAGCTCTCAACACCCAAATCTGGGGAAACTTCTTATCTGTGTCAATCCATTCAGGTATTTTGTAACTTTAAATGAGATCATCTCTTATTCTTTCATATTCTAGAGAACACAGACATAGTATGCGCAATTTTTCTTCATAGGATAGTTTCACCATCCCAGGAACAAGTCTGGTGAACCTTTGTTGCACCCCCTCTGCAACAATACTACCTTCCACTTCATCTAATGAAGGAGCAATGCTCTGAAAGCTTTAGATTTTAAATAAATCTGTTGGACTATAACCAGGTGTCATGTGACTTCTGACTTTGGCCTTCCCTGAGGTAAAGAGGCCAAACTGCACAGTACTCAAGGACAGTCTAAACAAGATCTTATACAATTTAAGCAAGACTTCACTAAGGCAGCCCATTTGTGGAGCTGCAAGAGATGGGGGAGATACTAAATAAGCATTCTGCATCAGTGTTTACTGTGGAGAGGGACAAGGAAGATATAGAATGTGAGGAAATAGATGGTGACATCTTGAATAATGTCCATATTAACGAGGAAGAGGTGCTAGATGTGCTGAAATGCAAAGAAGTGGATAAATCCCCAGAACCTGACCAGGGGTACCCTAGAACTCTGTGGGAAGGTAGGGAAGTGATTGCTCGGTCCCTTACTGAGATATTTGTTTCATCGATAATAACAGCTGAGGGGCCAGAAGACTGGAGGTTGGTTAACGTAGTGCCACTGTTTAAGAAAGATGGTAAGGAAAGCCAGGGAACTGTGGACCAGTGATGGTCGGTGGTGGGCAAGTTCTTGGAGAGAATCCTGAGGGACAAGACTTACATGTATTTGGAAAGGCAAGGACTGATTAGGATAGTCAACATGGTGTTGTGAGTGGTAAATCATGTCTCATAATCTTGACTGAGTTTTTTGAAGAAGTAACAAAGAGAATAGAACAGTAAATGTGATCTTTATGGACTTCAGTAAGACATTTGACAAGATTTCTCATGAGAGACTGGTTAGCAAGGTTAGATCTCATGAAATACAGGGAGAAATTGCGATTTAGACTCAGAACTAGCTCAAAGGTAGAAGACAGAGGGTGGTGGTAGAGGGGTGCTTTTCAGACTGGAGCCTGTGACTAGTGGTGTACCACAAGGATTGATGCTGGGCCCATTGCTTCGTGTCATTTATATAAATGATTTGCATGTGAACATAGGAGATATAGTTAGTAGGTTTGCAAATGACAAAATTGGAGGTGTAGTGGACAGTGAAGAAGGTTACCTTCTTTGTGGGGCAGCACGGTGGCTCATTGGTTACCACTGCTGCCTCACAGCACCAGGGTCGCAGATTCAATGCCAGCCTCAGACAACTGTCTGTGTGGAGTTTGCACATTCTCCCAATGTCTGCATGGGTTTCCTCCGTTTTCCTCCCACAGCCCAAAGATGTGCAGGTCAGGTGGATTGGTCATGCTAAATTGCCCATAGTGCTAGGTGCATTAGTCAGAGGGAAATGGGTCTGGGTGGATTACTCTTCGGAGGGTCAGTGTGGACTGGTTGGGCCAAAGGGCCTGTTTCCACACTGTAGGGAATCTAACCTAATAAAATACAATGGAATCTTGATCAGTTGGGCCAATGGGCTGACGAGTGGCAGATGGAGCTGCATGTGGAAAAGCAAATCAGAGCAGGACTTATACACTTAATGGTAAGGTCCTCGGGAGTGTTGCTAAACAAAGGGACCTTGAAGTGCAAGTTCATTGTTCCTTGAAAATAGAGTCACAGGTAGATAGGATAATAAAGGAAAGGCAATATAGGTCTGAACCAGTGTGGTGTCTACTAAACAATGTGGAAAATTGCTCAGATATGTGTGTCCACAAAAAGCAGCACAAATCTAAACTAGCTAACTAATGCCAAATCTATCCACTCTCACTCCTCCGCAAAGTGATGGAATAAGACATGGCTGACAGCAACATTTACATATTAACACACTCACAGATGCTCAGTTAAGATTCTACCACAGCCACTGATCTCCAGAGTTCATTACAGCTGTTGTCTGAATGTAGAAAAAAATACATGAATTCTAAGGGAGGGGTGAAAGTGCTGTTCCTGACATTAAGATAGCATTTGATTTAGTGTGGCACCAAGGAATTCTAAGAAAATTGAAGTCAAAGGGAATCAGGAGGAAAGCTCTTCAATGATTGCAGTTTTATGGAACATAAACTTAAGACGTTGTAATGAGGACAGATGTTGAGCAGGTGATTGGGGTTTACTTAGTAATTGAGTGGGAGGAGCAGGTGGGACTGCTTGATGTAAGGAGCTATAAGATTGAATAGGCATTGCTCTTAATAGACTTTGCACGTAAATTATTCAAATGGAAAACATAGGTGATTTACTGGTGGTGGTTTGTAGATGAAAAAAAATCACAGGTGACTCGGTGATCTGAAAATAAAATGTTCTGTTGTGTTTAAGACTACTTCCAGATATATGAAAAAGGTAAGATTGAGTATTGAAGGGTTCTTGTGGCACAGTGGAAATGTCCATACCTCTTAGCCAGGACGCCCAGGTTCAAGCCCTACATGTGCCAGATACCATGAATAACAACTCTGAATAGGTTGATTAGAAAATATAAGACCACATAGTGGAATTGGTCTTGGTGTAGTGGTCTTGACCCTCCCTGTGGTCTAAAATGTCTGAGTTTAAGTCCCATGTACCCTGGAAGTATGTTGTTATGTTTGAACAGGTTAATAAATTTTAGGTATAAAAGCAAAATACTGCAGGTTCTGAAATAAAAGCAGAAAGTAAGAAGTAATAGTTGATAACCATTATCTACAGAGAAAGGTGACCTGTGACTGAATCTATTATTTTTTTGTCTAAGTCGAAATTTTTAGAGGGTTGTCACCATGAGGATAATGAGTTTTTTTTTGCCACATCTCATTAAACTCACTGCAATAATTACCTTCCATTCATTTGACTCCTATATTGATTTCTGTCCCATCTTCCCACATGTTGATCTGAACACAATTCGCCACTATACCGGATAGCCCAGAATTCACTGGCATCCTGTGTATCTGTGCCATCTTTAATAGCCTGTCATGCACATGAACAAGCACTGTCAGTCCAAAGTGCTTCTTTACACTTCCTAACATTTGCCCCAAACATGGATATCTTTGCAGAATTTAGATCGGTGCCAGATGGGGTTTAATACAAAGTTATATCAGGTGATGCATTTCAAAAGGATAGGAAGAAGTAGCATATACTTAACATTTCCATGAGTGTTCTGTGACAGGAGGATCCGGAGATACAGGATCTATCTTTGATGGCGGGCTGATTGGCAAAGCAGATAATATCTTAGGCTTAATAAATAGCAGTATTGAGTACAAATAGTCGACAATTACAGGTGGTACAGACAGAATTCAATCATCAGTGAACATCTTGACTTTATAATGGAGATGGACAGTTATTGATTAAGCAGTTGAAGTGCTTGGGCCTAGGATACTGCCCTGAGGGAATAGCAATTGTCAATTCGGGGTCCAACTTAGTTAGTGAGACAGAAACTAAGGTGGAGGTCTATGATGAGATGCATGGCAGAATCTGATGACCAACTATATATTGATCTCACATTTCCTAATCAAACTTTTCAGAGATGTTATTACACGCTTAAACCTGGGCCACTTGGTCCAGGGGTAGGAAGCTACCGCTGCACGACAAAAAGGCCTCCCTGTTTACTTTCTCCTTTCTTTTCTTTTAAAGAGCACAATGTAACATATAATATTCCACACACGTCATGGATGAAGCTTGGAGTAGATCACTTCAGTGTTGCAGAAACTGATTATCCTGTAACTTAGTTTTCTAACCAACTTGATCAGAAACCAGACCCATTTGACTTACTGAGGTGCAAGACATCTGGCCTTATCCATTCTAAGCATAAACATTCTTTTTAACAAACCTTGACTCTGAATGTTTACTCCATTACCTCTACCATCTTCACTTCAACTGCTGTTTTATCCAGCAACCTCTTTGTTGGTAAACACCCATACAAATTACACATGAAATATTATAACTGTGCCCTGCAGCTTCAAACTTCTAAAACCTTCTTTACCTTGGATAGATCCTATTCTGTCTCTTAATGGTGATAGATGATGTTTTGGTTCTCTTTTATGTCAATTGCCACCCTATTCATGTTCTTTTTTTCGCAAATTTATTTTCTCTTTCATCTCCTCTCTCAAATTCAGGAATATGGACTTTTTCTCACATGAGGTATTCACCTGACAAGCATATACTGTCTTATTTGTTTCTTTTTAAAAACTGATTTGTTTACAATGTGTGCTCCTTTGGATAGGTCAGTATTTATTGCACATCTTGAATTGCTCTTGAGAAAGTGGTGGTGAGCTACCTTCTTGAACCAATGTAGGTCATGTGATGTAGTTACAACCATGATGTTATTTGGAAGGGAGTTCCAGGATTTCAACATAGTGACAGTGAAAGAATGACATTATAGTTTCATGCCAGCATGGTGTGTGGCTTCATTTGCTACTTGCAGGTGGTGTTCCAATGAATATGCTGCTCTTGCTCTCACAATAAAGTCACTAGGTTTCACAGGTGCTGTAAAGAGAACCTTTGTGAATCCCACCCCATACAAGGACACTGGCTTCCCTACTTTTCCAGCTTGTTAGGGAAAGAGACACTTCAGATGAGAAACCCAGAAATGGAGAATGTTGAGGTCCAAATTTAAAGGATGCATTCCATTTAGTTTGTTTTCTTCAAGTTAGAAGTTAGTTAGACTGATAGGTTGGCTAGCTGGCACTGGGAAACTGGCATCCTAGCACAAAGAAGATGGCACAAAAATAAGTAATCACCATGTTCAGTGTGTTGAAAAGCTGGCAGGCTTGAGGGGTAAATTGAAGAAATCATAGGGCATGATAGCAGCATTGAAGATTTTGGAATTGGGAACCCAAATCATAAGAGATTAAGGATTAGGGAGATAGAGGGAGGAAGGAGCTGAAGAGATTGAAACCAGGAAAGCTTCCACTTGTGGATCAGCATTTAGGTTGTGGCAAGGGTTGGATCGGAAGATTTGATTCACTGCTGGGAAAGTACATAATGCCATTCTTGCAGCCTGCCACCTGCAAGATCGCATGGGCTCTGGGAATTCTGGCCTGCAGCTATAAATTCTAAAACACTTGTTAGAATTTGAGGCAAGAAGTTTATTTACATATTTAAATAACTGAAATTTTAACTTTTCTGCCAACTTTTCAAACCTTCTTACAGGTTCAAAGTCACCTGTTCTTCCAAAGAATACTACATCGACCCAGTTTAGCATGGAGCCAGGTATGCTACAAAGGAATAAAATGGAGCCTACGGTACACGTAGAATTCGATGGAGCAGCTACAATTTGACAGCTATTAAAAAACTGTATTTGTCTTAAACTGGGGACAGGTCTCAAGCAGTATAACTACATTTTGTGATGTCAGAGGGGGCATACCTTTGGTAGGATGGCATGATTGTTTTCATCTTCGACATTCATCTCTCCAAGGGATCTATGTTGCAGCCAGGAGAGCCTGTTAACACTGCAGCTCACCAAAAGGTTAGTCACACAGATTTAAACACAGTAAGTGGTTTATACCTCCACTTCAAGGAGGTGGGGGCATAATCACTGTGTCACACAACCTCCTTAAGTTATTCTGCTCTTATAAATCTTGTTGATGGTATAATTTCTCAAAGCAGTTACTTTTCAAGCTATTCTAAGAAAGCAGCTACTGATTTAATACTAAAAGTACTCTGGAGTGTTGCACAAGTAATTAAGGTGGAGTGTAGTGACCACTGGAACCTTTCAATTATGTGGATGAAGCATTGCTTCTGATCTGGACTCAGTTCAGTGTCTTCTTATTGTGATGTGACAGTTCTATCAGCAAAATTTGAAAGTCAATTTACATTTTCAGAATTTCTGGAAAAGCTACATTCAAAAATAAACAGTCACACCACAATCGGTTCCAATGAGAAAGGAATCAGAAATATGTTTTGTTCTGGCTTGTTTTAAAGCAAATTCACATATCACTGGCAGTGAAGTTGTACTTCAATGATAATCCAAGTTATTTTTAATTACTCTAGCACAAACTACATGGGGCAAGTGCTGTACGTTATTAAGTGAACAGGTCTCAATTCACTTTTTTGTTCATTTTTATTCTCTTTGACTTAATCTCCAAATAATTATTTCCAAAACAAATAATGCATTCATGGCCAAGTAATGGCTGTAATGTCTCCATTGTGCATAACTGTTAAGGTATGGGCAAGTGTAATGCTCTACCTCCTATTAAGATACTTCTAAGATATTAGATTTATGCACAACATAGGGGTGTTACATGAGGGCAAAATAACTTGTGAGTATCTTTTTAATTGTGAAATGAGAGGATATTACTTTTAATTTGCAAAGCGAAAGTAAAACAACATATTACAAGCTTAAAACTAATAGGAAAGGAAAGTTTGAGATTGTATGCATTTATTTTAGTGAATCCACTTAGAATCAGAAAAAAAAATAATTTGGATGTTTTTTTAAGAATACCATGCCATGTCAATGGAGGATTCATTCTATGGAGGAGCAGGAAATGCTTCTTCTCAAAATGATAAAACAATTCTCTACAAGAAGGGTCCAAACTTATATTTTTGTTGAATGAATACTGTCAACATCTATTTTGATTTTCAATTGTATTAGTTTTGGGAATAAATTCTAGCGTAATTAGAGAGAATGGAACCATTATTCAGAGGTTATAATTTCTGATATATCACCAAATCAGTGGTTATTTAGGACTGTATCAATAACTTTTGGATTCAAGAATGCCTTTGTATCTGCCATTGAATTTGTACTTTAAATATAGCCCTAAACATATTTTTAAATATTCCCTGAGCATCTGGAGCCATTTTCACTATGAGTTCTGGATCACTGCTTTCATATGTGTGGGTTATTTGAAAACAAAAGTTTAATTTTGTTTTGCAATAAAATCAAAGACAGAGATTAGAGGAAACTAACTCCTTAGTTTGTTCGTGTACCTTATTTTTAAAATATTAAGAACCAGATGAAAGCAATGTAAGGCATACTTTCAAAATGTCCTACATATCAGATGACATCACAAAATTTTGAAAACACATGAACTTAGTAGCTGATATCTTAACTACTACCATCCATGTTTATTTCAGAACCACAAATTTTATTTAACAAATAAAATACCACACACTAAGATTTGCAATGGAAAACACAAACTGAACTAACACATAAAGAGCACTTTGCTCTTTCGATGGCTAATAAGGGAATGGTCTAACTAAAACAATGCAATGTAATTTTATTTGGATAACATACATTATAACAGCGGAGGACAACATACAAAAACGGAATGTGATTAATAGCATTTGTATTGACACAATTTATTTAATTCTTAATCTTGAGAGTGCTTTCGAAGCTCTAAGCATCCTAGAGTATTCTAGACCACCCAGTTTTCTATGTTTAGAGTTCACATGTGGAGTATTGAAATAGCCCTGATTATATTTGCCATACATAGCTGATAGCTATTGAATACTTGTGAAAGACAAGACTTATTTTAAGTATGAAGAGATAATTAAAGAAGGAGATAATGATGTTTTGATCTTATAAAAAGTAGATCATTGACTTTTGAATCTCATCAGACAGTGTAATAACTGGGACTTTTGTGGTCTGAAATTATCTGAAGAATGAACCAAGCAATACTTTCTTAAAATAATCCCAGGCTTTATCTGATCCAATCAGATGTAAATCAAGTTTCATGAAACCAACATGGATTAAACCTAAAGTGAAAATTGTACTTTAGTGTAATGTAACCACTTACCCCCAACCTCCCTCCAGCATCCCCCTCTTGGGAAGGCAAACAATGTTAATTTTTCCTGTCCCGGAGCAATGGGAGACAGAGCAGAGGTGACATTGGAGACTAGGAGGTTGCTGGAAGGTCAGGACTTAGTATAATACTTACCTTTGAAGCCCACGGCCTTTTTCTGTCTGAGAGCAGCAGAGGATAGAGTGGAGGTAACGTTGGAGACCAGGATGTTGCCGGGAAGGTGAGGACTTAGTATATACTTGGGCAGCGGGTAAACCCGAGATACTACACATGTAGTATCTCCCTCCCGCCTCCCCCTACCCCCCACCCAAAAACCAGAAGAAAAGGACTCTGTAAGGCAAGTTTATTTTTTCTTTGAAATACTTAAGCGCATTGTTTGGTTTTAGTTAGTTAATATAAAACTAAGGCTTACAATGGCAGGGGACCTCAGACCCATGCCATGTGCCTTTTGCTTGATGTGGGAGCTCAGGGACGTGGCTGATGTTCCTGACTCTTACACTTGCAAGATATGTGTCCAGCTGCAGCTCTTGTTTGACCGCATGATGGCTCTGGAGCTGCAGATGGACTCACTGTGGAGCATCCATGATGCTGAGGAGGTTGTGGATAGCACATTTAGTGAACTGGTCACACCTCAGGTTTGAATTGCTGAGGGACATAGTGAATGGGTAACCAAAAGGCAGAGAAAGAGTAGGAAGGCAGTGCAGGTGTCCCCTGTGGTCATCTCCCTCCAAAACAGGTATACTGTTGGGGGAGATGGCTCACCAGGAGAGGGCAGCAGTTGCCAGGATCATGGCCCCGTGGCGGGCACTGCTGTTCAGAAGGGCAGGAAAAAGACTCGTAGGGCCATAGTCATAGGGGATTCTCTTGTAAGGGGAGTAAATAGACGGTTCTATGGCTGAAAATGAGACTCCCAGATGGTATGTTGCCTCCCACATGCTCGGGTCAGGGATGTCACCAGACAGCTGCAGAGCATTCTGAAAGGGGAGGGTGAACAGCCAGTTGTTGTGGTGCATGTAGGCACCAGTTATATAAGTAAAAATGAGATGAGGTCCTGAAAACAGAATTCAGTGAGCTAGGAGATAAATTAAAGAGGAGGACTTCAAAGGTAGTAATCTCGGGATTACTACCAGTGCCCTGTGCTAGCCAGGGTAGAAATGAAAGAATAGGTAGGATGAACACGTAGCTTGAGGGATGGTGTAGGAGCGAGGGTTCAGATTTGTGAGACATTGGGACCAGATCTGGGGAAAGTGGGACTATTACAAACTGGATGGTCTACACCTGAACCAGACTGGAACTAATATCCTTGGGGAGTTTTTGCTCCTCCTATTGGGGAGGTTTTAAACTAATGTAGCAGGAGGCTGGGAGCCAGGAGAGAAGATTAGTAGACAGTGAGGTGGAAAATAGAGACTGTAAGGATCATGAAGTTAGCATTACCAAGAGGAAGAGTAGGCAGAGAGCAGATGAATGCAAAAGAACTGACAGCCTAAAGTGCATATACTTTAATGCAAGGAGTATAGTGGGTAAGGTAGATGAACTTAGGGCTTGGATTGGTGCCTGGGAGTATGACGTTATTGCGATTACAGAGGCTTGGTTGAAGGAAGGGCAACTAAATGTTCCAGGATATAGGTGCTTCAGACAGGACAGGGAGGGAAGTAAAAGAGTGGGGAGGAGTTACATTGCTGGTCAGGGATGATATCATGTGCTAAAGGAGGACACTATAGATGGCTTGAGCAGTAAGGCATTATGGGTAGAACTGAGAAATAAGAAAGGTGCAGTTACATTGTTGGAGCTGTACTTCAAGCCTCCCAACAGTGAGCATGAGGTAAATAATAGATTATGAAAAGATGTAGAGGCAACAGGGTGGTGGTGATGGGACATTTTAATTTTCTCAACATTGACTGGGATACACTTAGTGTCAGAGGTCTGGATAGAACAGAATTTATAAGGAGCATCCAGGAAAGTGTTCGAGAGCAGTATTTCAATAGTCCAATGAGGGAAGGGGCCATACTGGACCTGCTGTTGGGGAATGAGCCAGGCCATTTGGTAAAAATTTCATTGGGGGATTTCTTTGGGAATAGTGACCTCAATTTTGTAAGTTTTAGAATACTAGTAAACAAAGATGAGAGCGGTCCTAAGGGAACAGTACTAAACTGGACAAACGCCAATTATACCAAAATTCGGCAGGAGCTGGGAAATGTGAATTGGGAGCAGCTACTTGAAGGGAACTCTACATTTGCTATGTAGGAGGCTTTCAAAGATAGTGCAGGATAGGCAAGTCCCTTCGAAAATGAGGGATAGGAAAGTCAAGATTTGTGAACCATGGATGACAGGAGAAATCCTGCGATACGCCAAAAGGAAAAGGGAAGGGTACATAAGGTCCAGGCAGCTAAGAACAGAACAGGCCTTGAACGAATATTGGGGGAGTAGGACCAATATTCAAGGAATATTGGGGGAGTAGGACCAATATTAAACAAGGAATCGAGCAGACTAAAAGGGGTCATGAAATAACTTAAGCGAGCAGAATCAAGGAGAATCCCAAGGCCTTTTATTCTTATATAAGAAGCAAGAGGGTAACAAGAGAAAGGGTTAGTCCACTAAAGGATAAGGAAGGTTGTGTGTCAAACCTGAGAAAATGGGTTAGATTCTCAATGATTACTTTGCATCAGTGTTCACTGAGGAGTGATGAATGTTGAAATTAGAGATAGAAGTTTGTTTACTCTGGATCATATTGACATAAGGAGGGAAGATGTGTTGGGTAGACTAAAAGATATTAAGACCATAAGACATAGGAGCTGAAGTAAGGCCATTCGGCCCATCGAGTCCACTCGATTATTAAGGTGGACAAATCCCTAGGACCAGATGGGATCTATCCCAGTTGCTGAAGGAGGTGAGAGAGGAAATAGCTGGGGCCCTTACAGATATCATAGTAGCATGCTTAAACACAGGTGAGGTGCCAGAGGACTGGAGGACTGCTAATGTTGTTGCCCTGTACAAGAAGGGTAGTAGGGATATTTCAGGTAACTACAGACCAGTGAGCCAGATGTCAGTGGTGGGAAAGTTGTTAGAGAAGGTACTGAGGAATAGGATCTATTTATATTTGGAAAAGAATGGGATTATCAGTGAAAGGCAACATGGTTTTGTGCGGGAGAGATCGTGTCTTACCAACTTAACAAAGGCATATGGTATGCCTGCCTTCATTGGACAGGGTATTGAGTATAAGAGCCAGAGTCATGTTAAAATTGTGCAAGACTTTAGTTTGGCCGCATTGAGAATACTGTGTACAGTTCTGGTCACTACATTACCAAAAGGATGTGAAAACTTTGGAGAGGGTGCAGAGAAGGTTTACGAGGATGTTGCCTGGTATAGAAAGTGCTAGCTATGAAGAAAGGTTGAGTAGGTTAGGATTATTTACATTAGAAAAAAGGAGCCGGGGGTGGGACCTGATTGAGGTCTACAAAATCATGAAGGGCATAGGCAGGGTGGATAGGAATAAGCTTTTTCCTAGGGATTCAATAACGAGAGGTCACGCGTTCAAGGTGAGAGGTGAAAAGTTTAAGAGGGATACACGCGGAAAGTACTTCACACAGAGAATAGTAGGAGCCTGAAATGGACTGCCAGCAGAGGTAGTAGGGGCAGGCATGGTAGATTCATTTAAAGTGCGTCTGGACAGATGCATGAGTAGGTGGGGAGCAGAGGGATACAGATGCTTAGGAATTGGGTGACAGGTTTAGACAGTGGATTTGGATCAGCTCAGGCTTGAAGGGCTTAAGGGCCTGTTCCTGGGCTGTAAATTTTCTTTGTTCTTTCTAATTATCACCAATGTGATTTACGCCATTATGAAAATCTTCACATGTTGGACATGGAACCTCACCTAAAGTTATCAAACCTGCAAACATAAATTCTGCAGATAGCAAGCAAGATACTATTTAAAAAGGCTCCTTGTTGATGAAGCAAGGAAGATTAACTTTAGATCACCAAAATGGAAAGAGCCTGGAGATGACTCTCTCTTTGTGTCACTCAAGAAAACTGACTGGAAAGAAATATCAGGAAAGCAAGGATATAAAATGAAAGTTCTAAGTCCAGATTGTAGAATGGATGTGATTGCACTAAAAAGAGTGCAGAGGAGATTTATCAATATACTGTCTGGGCTGGCGGATCTGAGCTATGAGGAAAGATTGGATAGAGTGGAATTAGATTTCTTGAAGCAGCAAAGATTGAGAGGGGAGCTGATAGAGATATATAACATTATGAAGAGCATAAAACATCATTTTTCATCTTTTCGCTTTTTTCCTTTTTTTTAGTTTTTAAAGTTTTTTTATAAACTTACCTTCTGGAGAGAGCTCGATTGTGAAGGTGATGTTCCAGAGCATGGCAGCAGCTGGGCTGGCCCAGAGCAGGACTTTGGCCTTTGGTAATAAAGTCGATGGTGAGCCAGGCAGAACTCTAGCAGTCAACAGCATTGGACCATCTTCTGAGCCCAGAGCAATGTGGAGGAGAGCATGCCCATAACGGTGGAGAGATTGTACCCTCATCATAAGTGCAAGTCCTCGGGGGAAAAGTCCAGCTAGAGTCTGCTGGATCATGGCTAAACAAGAACTGAAATATAGAATGTTTAACTTATTTCTTTATTTTTCTACGCTGTACTTAAGATTCTGTACCTAGGTACCTTTGTACCCAAGATGGCACTGGGTGATTTTTAACACTTTTCACTGTTCTCCTATATCCCTGTACTTGAGTATATATGATAATAAAACACAATTCTAAGGGTTCACCCTTTCTCCATTAGGGATCAATAATCATATATTTAAAGTAAGAAGTAGAAAGCTAAGAGGAGAATCAATAAGATTTTTTTCATTGAGGGTCTGGTAGGAGTCTGAAACTCATTGCCTGAAATGATGGTTGACTTAGAAACTCTTGTAACATTTTAATAGCATTTAGATGATCCCTTGTATTACGATTGCCTCCAGTGCAATGGGCCAAAAGCCAGACAATGGAATTAGTGTAGTCAGATCTTTGTCAATCCATGTGGCCACAATAGACCAATTGGCTTCCTATTGTGCTTTAAATGTACATGAGTCTGTAAGTCTATAACTGCATTATTGCAATGGATGATGGTCCATCTTCATAATGAAAGATACCCAGAGAACTCTAAATTTAGTGTTTATGCAGTGTGTGCATACATAGTATGTGCATATTATTGTGTTGCATGTGTGTATGAGTGGTCTGTGTATGCATATGCGCAATTAGGTGTGTATGTGTATCTTTGCTTGTTGCCCAAGTTACTGCACAAAGGCAGAAAGGTTGATATCACATCTTTATTATTTTTCTTGGAATTACCTAGTAATAAGCACATTTTTTAATCTAACAAAACCTTGTGATTGGCTGCTTACTGCTCCTGTAAAAATTATCTAACTGCATTTTGGAGAGAGACATAGCCTCAGACTAATAATAACTTAAACTTTTTTTTGTAACTAAGCAAGAAGGTTGTAAAGAGCTCGTTCACCCATCTCGTCTGATCGTAACCATAGGAAAATAAAGAATGTGACAGGAGGAACCAATGATGTAGAGAAAGGGAAAGAGAACAAGAAACATTTAAGAAAATAGTTCATGACTCACAGAAAAGTTGTAATCCAGTGAGGAAGAGGGACTCCATGAAAGGCATAAAACAATCATGACTAACCATGGAGTGATGTGGAGGTGCCAGTGCTGGACTGGGGGTGGACAAAATTAAAAATCACACAATACCAGGTTATAGTCCAACAGGCTTACTTAGAAGTACGAGATTTCAGAGCACAGTGCCTTATCAGGTAGCTGTGGAGTAGGATCATAAAACACAGAATTTATAACAAAAGATCACAGGGTCATGCAACTGAAACGATATAATGAACAAACTTAGATTGCTGTTAAGTCTTTTATTTTTAGAATGGGTTGCAGGTTTTGGTTCATTAACATGTAAATCGCAGTAACATTTTATAAACCCCTACACTGGAAGTAGAACCAGTCTGGCTGAAGATTGGGATACAGACAGACTCTAACCTCATACCTTTAATGCATTGTCTGAGCTGAGATGTCACCTTTTTTTTAATAAAACCTTGTTATCTCGAGAATGTGACTTAAAAGAAGTTTTAGGATTTACATATTACTGAACTGAAATCTGCAACGCATTAAATAGGATGAAAGACTTGACAGCAATCTAGGTTTGTTCAATACATTGTTTCAGTTGCATGACTCTGTGATTCTTTTGCTATAAATTCTGTGTCTTATGATCCTACTCCATAGCTACCTGATGAAAGTGCTGCTCTCTGAAATTTTGTGCTTCCAAATAAACCTATTGGACTATAACCTCATGTTGTGTGATTTTTAACTGCAACCAAGGAAGTTAAGGATAATATCAAACTGAAAGAGAAAGCATGCAATGTGGTGAAAATTGGTAGTAAAACAGATTGGCAAAGATTTAAAAAACAGCAAAAGATAACCACTAAAAATTAAAAATCACACAACATCAGGTTATAGTCCAACAGGTTTATTTGGAAGCACTAGCTTTCAGAGCGCTGCTCCTTCATCAAGAGGTTGTGTCAATAAAAGGGCATAAATGGGCAAAATTCAATAATATAAGACAGTCAGGAAGAGCTTATTTAAATATATAAAAAGAGAAACCAAAGTTTGTGCGAAGATTTGTAGCTCGGGTACTTGTTGTTGTGGTTCTGTTCGCCGAGCTGGGAATTTCTGGTGCAGACATTTCGTCCCCTGTCTAGGTGACATCCTCAGTGCTTAGGAGCCTCCTGTGAAGTGCTTCTGTGATCTTTCCTCCGACATTTGTAGTGGTTTGAATCTGCCACTTCCGGTTGTCAGTTCCAGCTGTCCGCTGCAGTGGTCGGTATATAGAGTCCAGGTCGATGTGCTTATTGATTGAATCTGTGGATGAGTGCCAAGCCTCTAGGAATTCCCTGGCTGTTCCTGGGTAGTGTACAAAATCCCATGCAAGGACTGCACAAAACACTACATAGGACAAACAGGAAGACAGCTAACGATCCGCATCCATGAACACCAACTAGCCATGAAACGACACGACCAGCTATCCTTACTATCCACACACGCAGAGGACAAGCAACATGAGTTCGACTGGGACAACACTGCTATTATAGGCCAAGCCAAACAGAGAACAGCCAGGGAATTCATAGAGGCTTGGTACTCATCCACAGATTCAATCAATAAGCACATCGACCTGGACCCTATATACCGACCACTGCAGCGGACAGCTGGAACTGACAACCGGAAGCGACAGATTCAAACCACTACAAATGCTGGAGGAAAGATCACAGAAGCACTTCACAGGATGCTCCCAAGCACTGAGGATGTCACCTAGACAGGGGACGAAACGTCTGCACCAGAAATCCCCAGTTCGGCGAACAGAACCACAACAGAGAAACCAAAGTGAACAGAGGGCCCATAGAGAACAATGCTTGTGATAATAATGGGGAACTAGGAAATGGCAGTGGCGTTGAAAAGATATTTTGTGGAGTTTAATAAATACTTTGCATCTGGCTTCACAGTAGAGGACATTAATAGCATTCACAAAATACCTGTAGTAAACAATTAAGGTGCTAAAGGAGACGGGGTTGGGGGGAGTGGGTTTGGAAATAACACTATAATTGTCACTTGAGAAAAAAAGTACTCTGGGAAAATGGAGCTAAAGGCTGATTAGTGCCCTGGACCTGATGGGTTATGTCCTAGGGCATTAAAGAAGTAGCTGCAGAGATAATGGCTGCTGATATTAATATATAAAACACATTAAAATTATGTTGAGGGAGTAAATCAGCCAAGACACAGTTGAATAGTGATGCTGAACTCAAGGGACCACATGGCATTCTGCTTCTATTTCTTATTTTTGATAGAAGCAGGTCAGCTGGAATTAAGGTACAAACTGATAGGTGGATACTAACAACTTCTCTTTATGGTTTGGTTCTGAAAGTTTAAATTTACAACAAGGAGGAGAAAGTCCTTTCCCCCCCCATCAGTCCTGATGACTTTTGCTCGCAGAAATCAGTTTGGTTACTAGAAGGGAAATCAATTTTTTTTTTAGGTATTGGCAGGGCAGAGGAAGGGAATGATTGATGGGTGGAGTTCACAATCAATGCTCAGAAAGGAAAGAACATGAATAGGTGATGATGTTTGACTGAATAGTTCTCAAAGTTCCAAACAATCGCAGGCTATTTGAAGCTTTAACATTCCAAACAACCAGTGTTAGCTTTTAGCTTGAAGATTTTGAGTTTCTGAGACCTTGAAGAGAGTTGAATGTATCTTGCCTGAAAGTAAATCAAGAACCACTCCTAGACTGAAAGTAGCAATCAAATCTTATTTCAAGCTATTTCTCAAAAGACCACTTTCTATTTCAGAACTATCCTGAAATCTAACTCTAAAATTACAACTAATTTGGTGCGGTCCTAACTCTGCCAACTGAAAATTACCAAGCAGTGTTTATGGTAAACAAGATCTTCAGTCAAAATTCCATATCTGCATAAAACACATACACATTTCCATTGAACCACTGGTACAATTTGTCATTCAGAGTAAAAAAAAGCAACTTTAGGTTAGGTTTATCTAGCCAACTTAGTAAAGTTTGAGAATATCTCTTAATGATTGAATTGAATTGAATTGAATTTATTGTCACGTGTACCGAGACACAGTGAAAAGCTTTGTCTTGCGAGCATTACAGACAGATCACAGAGTTAAGTAGTAAACATAAGTAAATAATAGGTAAGCAGCAAAAACAAAACACAAGTACAAGTGAATGTTCAGGGTTTGTGAGTCCATTCAGTATTCTGACGACAGGAGGGCAGAAACTGTTTCGAAACCGGCTGGTTTCTGAGTTCAGGCTTCTGAGCCTTCTCCCCGACGGTAGAGGTTGTAGAAAAACATTTCCAGGGTGGGATGGATCTTTGAGAATGCTGACGACCTTTCCATGACAGCGGGCCTGGTAAATGGATTCTATAGATGGGAGATTGGCCTTTGTGATTTTCCGGGCCAAGTTTACCATGCTCTGTAACCGTCTCCGATCTTGAATGGTACAGTTGCCATACCAGGTAGTGACATCCAGACAGAATGCTCTCGATGGCTCACCTATAAAAGTTGGCAAGGGTATTCGCCATCATGCCAAATTTCCTCAGCTGCCTGAGGAAGAAAATACACTGTTGGGTCTTTGTAATCAATGCATCTACATGAAGAGTCCAAGAAAGCTTGTTGTCAATGACCACTCTCAGGAGCTTGACACTACCTTTTAACTGTTAGCTGCCTGCATTTAACAAATTAAAGGTGGGTTTTTACAGTATAGATTCTGTTGTGCTGTTCTGAAGTACTGTTTGAGGAAATAGAAAGCATGGGATCATTCTTAGAAGTGTTAGGAACAGTTATCTTAATCAATACATGTAATGACACATCTCCAGGGAAGAGAGACTTGAACCCAGAACCTCTGGACAAAATATAGGGGTACTATCACTGAATCAAACAGACCTCAGATTTGGATCTGTTCTGAATTCAAATTGTGAACAGTAAGATCCCATAAACAATGAGATAAATTATT
>NC_057726.1:31902064-31907648 GCF_004010195.1 Chiloscyllium plagiosum
CAGAGGACACAGCTTAGAAATACGGGGTAGGCCATTTAGGACAGAGATGAGGAGAAACTTGTTCACCCAGAGAGTGGTGGCTGTGTGGTATGCTCTGCCCCAGAGGGCAGTGGAGGCCCAGTCTCTGGATTCATTTAAGAAAGAGTTGGATAGAGCTCTCAAGGATAGTGGAATCAAGGGTTATGGAGATAAGGCAGGAACACGATACTGATTAAGGATGATCAGCCATGATCATATTGAATGGTGGTGCAGGCTCGAAGGGCAGAATGGCCTACTCCTGCACCTATTTTCTATTTTCTCATTCTATTGATGTATTCCTGCTTTCTTTTACTGCACATTTACACTCCTATCCATTATTTCAAACATTTGCCTCACAAACCAAACTTTCTTCAGTCTACTAAAAATCACTATTCCTCAAGCTTTGTGTTTAATAAGAGTTACTGGGGTCTATTTTTAACAATGGTTCCAGATTTCTGAACATTTTCTAACCCACAAGCACACAATGCAGTTCCCAAACAAGAGCTGCCACTCTCCTTCTCTTCAACTCCTCATGCCACACAACCTTACCTCTGCATGATATATACATTCTGCAAGTACATGATTGATACAATTGCCCTATTCGTGCCCACCTGTTGACCAGAGTGAAGCGATGTTTTTGTCCATCAAACTGACACTGACTCCACCCACCTTGGGGATTGTCCAAGACATCTTCCAGTTTTGTTTTAGTAATCAAAAAATGATAGTAAGGAACTCGGCCCACTGGGGATGCAGTCAGCACCAGGCTCAGTTTGGTTGTCAGTTACCCCTTGAGCCTCTATGTCCCATTCACATTGATCTCCCCACTCCCCAATGTGGAAAATAACCATATTATACTCTGACTCCAACTTCCTTTCTTGCCTTTGTGTCTAGGGACTACAATTTGGTGATGTCCTTCATGATGTTCTCCGCACAGACCTCCTCCCGTAGCCTTCCATGCTCTTCCATTCTCTATCAGTATTCTCCCTATGAACTGAGAATCCCTCCATCACCAATCTTGTCCCCTCCTCAATCCATGCTTTCATCTCCACCACCAGCATTTAATGCCTCCACCCATATTGTTATTGACTCTATCCCCCATTCCCCCCCATTCATGAACTCTCCCACAATGTATGGACCACAAAGACTGACTGCATGCCAACCTCTTGACCAAATTCAATGGATAAACCTAAGTAATGATTGACCAGGCCTCTGACTGCTGTCTTTGCGACTCCTCAATTGGTGTTAAGTGACTCCCCTGACAGAACTGTTTGATAGCTATAAATTGGGTATACATATCATGGAAAGTGAATTCGCCAAAGTGAAAGTGAATTATATTGGTCTCACTGTGGAATAAGGCCACTGTAGAATCATCCAAATCAAGTAGGAGATTTTATTTTATTAAATTAAGGAGAATCTCTATTGACAAACTATGCATATGGCAGCTCCACACACCTCTTCATATAAAGAGGCATGCAGTGCCTCAACATTACATAATTTCTTTTTACTTAATTAGTTAAATGGTGACTAATCATTGATATATTCGTGTGAGGCCATAGACTTTCTAGAACAGAAGTTTATTGTCAAATAATATGGAGGAAAAAAAGACAAAGCTGACAGAATCAAAGACTGTACAAGAGATCAGTTAATTTGTTGTGCCTTTTTGTTGGGTCTTTCATTCCTTAAAAGACCTGAATGTCATTCCACTGACTCTCCGTTTCCTGTATCTTCTGTGATTCAAATATTTATCTAATTTCCATAAAGAGATGTGATGACTCCTATCTCGCTTACACCCCATCGTAAAGCATTTACATTCCATTAACCATCTGTATATGGAAATATTTTACAACAAGTCTTCTCACAACTTTAAGTAATTTTTAACTTAATTATCCTTGATCATTGGTTTCCAATTAGAGGAGAAAATTCTTCAAATCCTCCAGACTATAGATTGTTGGAGACTGGACACAGGACCAAAGATGTGCATCAGAATCCTGCAGAAGTCATCGCAATTTGCCCAGGGAGTCTAAACCCCTTGTACCCCAAACTCTCAGCAAAAGTCTGTGATTGTGAGATAGAGTTGGAGACTTCGAGCAGTTAAATGGTACTCAGGTAGTTAGCCAAGTACTGCCAGATTAAAACCTCATCTAACTCCTGGGAACTCCACAACTGACTCTCCAACCTTGTCACTAATGAGATCCAACTGCTCCCATGTTCCATTTACACCAATCCAACCACTCAACAGCCTCCCAATGACCCTGATCACTCCTTCCTACTCAACTACGCTCCAGACGACCTGACCGCTCCATCTAGATCAATCTATCTGCTCACCTCACACACCCTACTTACGTAACTCAACCATCAACCCAATGTATGTGCCTGACCCACATACTCACTTAATCTCACCCAATCTACCTATCCTTCCATTCATTAACATTGAGAAACCTGACCTTTAAACATACCATGCAGCTAGTGCTGTGAAAATAGGGTGCATCCTCTCTTCTCTTACTCTATGCTCGTCAAGGATGGTGCACTGCAAATTTCCAGAAAAGCCAGGATTGAAGAGTTCCACAAAAAAAAATGCGAAACATAGCTATATCTGGGGAATTTACTGCAAACCAGTTATCATTGTTCAGATGAACCCGGCCATTAAGATTTTCTAATAAATCGTGACTATCTTTCCGCCTGCATGCATTTTTTTTAGTAAAATATATTTGTAAGGTTTTACAGGAAAACAAATTTACACAATGAGTCTGCTAAATTCTCAAACACCATTGATGTGGATTTATTAATCAACCAGTGAGGCCTTGAAACGTTCCTCCAAATAACGGGGTCAAATTAGATGCTGACTATAAAAGTGAACTGTCGTGGGGGTGGGTGGTTGCCAATTTGAAATGTCATGAGCAAATGATGCAAAAGAGTGGGCATACCTTGAACACCCACATACCTTTGCAATACAACGTATATTGCCTGCTTATTCCCTTCAACTAACTAAAAGGTAATATTAAATGAAAAATACGTTTCTGGGATGAAAAACTGAGCATGATTACTAATGTGAGTTGTAGTATGTTGTGGTTGAAGAGGGCATTGCCACACCTGCCAAGTAAATACAAAATCATAACCTCTGGGGCCATAAAACTGGGCCATCTTGCATGCTATGTCGACTTATGCACTACAAGGTCAAAAGTCATATGATATCAGGTTTTAGTTGAACAAGTTTATTTGAAATCACAAGCTTTCAGACCCCTGCTCCTTCATCATGGCATGTTTTTATTTGCTGTCAGGGAACTTTAGGATTTTTGTTTAACTCAAACCATAGTAAACACACCCTCCCAAGAAGTAATTTCAATTGTCTGTAAATATGGCAAGTTCATACTCCTCAACAAACTGCCAAAAATATACAGCTGTATTTAATTTACACATATGTTAAATCACTAATGATGACCTTCTTTTGGACGCTTTATATCTGCTGTCATTTCTAATATAGCCAAATTGAACATAGTAAAATTGTTTTTGGTCATTAGTCACGAGTAACTGATCAAATAGCTTATTTTCTACAACATTCCATATCTATGCAAATCTTCCTATGAAAATTGTAGGCCCAAAAACTTACTCACTTTTCTTTCTGTGACAAACCATAGTTTTTCTTACATAGTTTAAAACTAGATTAGCATCCATTTAAAATCAGTTGTGCACGGATCCAAGATGGTGGCGATCTAGAAAGATCACATTGCAGAGCTCCACACCGCATCGCAGACAGGACAAAACCCTAACCCACCCTACCCAGGTCATCGTGTTATCCTAGGACTCTGGAAAAGTCGCCGAGTGCTAGGAAACTGTTAAAAATTACTTCCCTGCATTTTCACGTCCAGGGATGCCGAAGAAAGGAGCAAGCTCGCCCAAGGCCGGGTCCACGGTACAACCTACAGGATCCTTGGACTCGATTCCTTACCAGGACCTGGTATCGAAGCTCGCGAAATCTTGCAAGATACTGGGTAAGCAAATTGAAAAGAAGCTGGCCCCGAGCTCTATCATGCTGCAGAAGCATGAACAACAGCTGGGAGACCTCGGGAAAAGGACAGAGGAGGTAAAACGCAGAGTTGGAAGCTGAGACCAATTCCTCCAAGGATAGGATCCAGGCCCTGGAGTCGCAGGTCTGTAATTTGCTTGATCAGGTTCATGATCTCGAGAACAGGGGCAGGAGATTTTAGAACACAGAACATTACAGTGCAGTACAGGCCCTTCGATCCTCGATGTTGTGCTGACCTGTGGAACCAATCTGAAGCCCATCTAACCTACGCTATTCCATTTTCGTCCGCATGTCTATCCAATGACCATTTAAATGCCCTTAAAGTTGGTGAATCTATTACTGTTGCAGGCAGTGCATTCCACACCACTACTACTCTGAGTAAAGAAACTACCTCTGACATCTGTCCTATCACCCCTCAATTTAAAGCTATGCTCCCTCGTGCTAGCCATCACCTTCCTTGGAAAATGGCTCTCTCTGTCCACCCTATCTAACGGTCTGATTATCTTGTATGTCTCAATTAAGTTACCTCTAATCTTCTTCTCTCCAATGACAACAGCCTTAAGTTCCGTAGCCTTTCCTCATAAGACCTTCCCTCCATACCAGGCAACATCCTAATAAATCTCTCTGAGCTCTTTCCAAAGCTTCCACATCCTTCCTATTATGCGGTGACCAGAACTGTATGCAATTCTCCAAGCATGGCTGCACCAGAGTTTTGTACAGATGCTACATGACCTCGTAGCTCCGCAACTCAATCCCTCTACCAATAAATGCTAACACAACATATGCCTTCTAACAACCCTGTCAACCTGGGTGGTAACTTTCAGGGATCTATGTACATAAACACCAAGATCTCTCTGCTCATCCGCACTACCAAGAATCTTACCATTAGCCCAGTACTCTTTATTCCTGTTGCTCCTTCCAAAGTGAATCACCTCACACTTTTCCACATTAAACTCCATTTGCGACCTCCCAGCCCAGCACTGCAGCTTACCTGCCCCTCTTTCAATATGGTTAGATATTGAAACCTCTCAGGCAAAGCGCCCCCTTACTAGCTTGCTGTTTCTGGACAAAATGAGGACAGTTAAGGAATATTGTCATAATCCCATAGCTATCAATACTGTTAAAGTATGGAGGGCATTGTGGCAGAGGAAAGGCAATATTGCCAAAACATCTTTTTTACACCTATAGTGAGTATGCCGGGTTTTTAACAGGGCATGATGGACTTAGGATTCAAACATCAGGCAGCTAGGTGTGTGTCTTGCTTGGCTTATTTGTTTGATGAGAAAGTGAGGTCTGCAGAAGCTGGAGATCAGAGCTGGAAATGTGTTGCTGGAAAAGCGCAGCATGTCAGGCAGCATCCAGGGAACAGGAGAATCGACGTCTCGGGCATAAGCCCTTCTTCAGGAATGAGGAAAGTTTGTCCAGCAGGCTAAGATAAAAGGTAGGGAGGAGGGACTTGGGGGAGGGGCATCGGAAATGTGATAGGTGGAAAGAGGTCAAGGTGAGGGTGATAGGTCAGACGGGGGTGGGGGCGGAGAGGTC
>NC_057726.1:31908589-31979482 GCF_004010195.1 Chiloscyllium plagiosum
GTGGGGGGTGGGGCCAGTATAGTTGCGGAAGATGGATTGTTCCACATATCCTACGAAGAGGCAGGCATAGCTGGGGCCCATGCGGGTGCCCATGGCTACTCCTTTCGTTTGGAGGAAGTGGGAGGATTGGAAAGAGAAGTTGTTCAGGGTGAGGACCAGTTCAGTCAGTCGAAGGAGGGTGTCAGTGGAAGGGTACTGGTCGGTACGGCGGGAAAGAAAGAAGCGGAGGGCTTTGAGTCCTTCGTGATGGGGGAATGGAGGTGTACAGGGACTGTCCTTCGTGATGGGGGATGGAGGTTTATTTGTTTGATGGAGACACAATTATATCTTTGAAACAGTTAACTCGGAAATACAAGCTATCTAGCAGGGACCTTTTTCGTTTTTTTCAAATGTGGGGTTCTATTCAAAAAAAAGACTATACTTTTGACTGATTCCTACAAATCTGACATAGAGAAGAGAGTGCTCAGCGCTAAGAACACACTTTCTGTCAGCAATTTTTGCTGGGGGAGCAGTCCCTCAGACAAGTTCGAATGGCGTTGCAGGATTTGGGAGAGTTGGACATTGAAATCTCCTCAAAGACATGGGAAGATATTTGGGAAAACGCGAGAAAGATCTCGATTTGCAATAGGACCCATGCTTTACAGTTGAAGATTCTCCACAGGGTCCACTTGGCTTCAGATCGTTTATCAAAATTTAAACCAGGAGTATCTTCAACACGTCCCAAGTGTAAAGTGAGTATGGGTACTCTTACTCATTGCCTCTGGTCCTGTGGCAGGTTCCAAGCATACTGGAGGACTGTGGCAGGTGCAATAGAGAGGATTTTGGGGACAAGGGTGGAGAGGGACCCAATTTCTCTTCTTCTTGGCATTCCCAGTGTATTCCCGGCAGATGCGCATAAGAAAAAACTTTTCAAAATTCTCAGTTTCTGCACAAAAAAGAATATTTTGTTAGGTTGGGTGTCTGAAAATCCTCCGGGTTTTACGGGTCAGTGTAAGATTGTTATGGAGCATATCCCCTTGGACTTTCTTACAATTATGGTCCACCAAAAGACTGAGAATTTTTATAAGACATGGCAACTCCTTTTGGACTTCGTGGACACAGCTTTGTCTGCCACACTAATAAGGGCTTTTATATAACTGTAACAATTGTGTTTCTGAGTCTAATATCTAGAGAGGGGGAACTGCAAGTATATGAATATGTGAAAAATAATGCTCTCGATTTTCATGGGCCAGTTTTGTTTTGCTGAGCCATATTATTATTATTTATTAGTTTGGTGTTAGTTGCTATTTATTTAGTTAAGTAGTTAGTTTTTTTTAATATTTTAAAACTTTTTATACATTTGTACATGGGTGCGGTTTGGTTTTTTTTGTTTTTTCTTTGTGCTGTTTTTAATTGTATTGTTTTGCATTTGTTGTAATATCAAAAAATCAATTTTTCAATAAAAATAAACTTTTTAAAAAATCAGTTGTGCATAACTTGGCTAATAGAAAAATCAGTTCAATACATGAAATATTATTTTTTATATATCAAAGTGAAGGATAGCAATACTAGATAATTGAAAACATTGTTTCAATGCTATTTGTGTCAGTATTAGAGAGAAAAGGTACACTAAGCCAATTTAAACCAGTCGCTAACTCAGAATAATCACATTATTGAAGCAATGTACTAATTATCAAATCAGACATCAACTATCTTTTCAAATATTGTGGCCAAATTTGATGCTAACAATGGAATAATTTCACATTGTGTATCTAAGCTTACTAAAAAATAGATTGAGATTGCCAGACTATTTTAATACAGGTTCATTAGTGGGTATTGAGCATGAAGAGTAATAAATACTGATGTAAAGAATCTTAATTGTTGACATGATATTTAATTTCCACAAAGTCATTAGCATTTCTACCACAGCATATGAACCAGTTATTAAAGTTATCAAGGTTTTTGTCCCATGCTATGGAAAACATTATGCCAAAAGTAAAAATAAATATTTCGCAGAAGCCCATGCTTATTATTCCAACTGCTCTACTTTTACTTGAATTCTGAATAATCTCACAGTAATTTAAGTCAATGTCATTTGCTCTTTGTAATGGATTTCGCTAACCATGCTGTGATCTTTTTGCCTTTAGAAGGGTATTTAATCTGATGTGGCAATGCTAATGTTCTCTGCCATAACATAAAATGATATTAGAGAATTGAAGTATCTAACAGCCATTGATTACAACTAGCTATTCTGTGCAAATATTACATACATACGTACATCTGGGACTGGGCTAGCATTAAACTATTGGATTGCAACAGAAAAGCATTCTTAGGTGTGCTTAATACTTTAGGTTTTCTGAACTGAGGTAGAAGATGTGCTCTTTATACTATTAAATCACATGCTATGATATAGTGATGATGCCATGACCATGTCTCTTAAAGGCATGGTAATATATTGTGTTTCTTAAAAGTACACTGACTTTCTGACCATGAGACAACACAACAGAATACAACACCAGTTAGCCAGTGGTAGGGCTGCTGTCTCCCAGGTGTTCAATTATAGTAATACAATGGTTAAAAGGCTTTCATTTTAAATCTTTGTACATCTTTGTCCTTCATGCTTTATTAGCTATTTTGAAAAGCTCATCTTAGATAAACATGCTGGAAGCAAACCCAACAGTTTTCATCATAGCAGTGATTCCATAAATAGGTCTGAAAAAGTTACAGCTTTCTACTATGCAGGTAAAGTAAATGCAATGTTATATTCCATGTCAGCATTAACATGTCATTTAAAACAGCTGTTATCTGGCTTGACAGGTCCTACTGGTAAAATTAGAAAGGTGCATCTTCACCTATCTATGACTCTAACTTAAACAAAATACACGGACAGTATCGCAAATAAGGGCTGAGCCCATTCTGCATGTTATGTATTTCTGGATTTTGCATCTGCGGTTTGGACCATTGTTTGATATGTTTTCCAAGTCTCTATTTCAGCCAAAATACTCTTCACCTTCAATAGAAATAAAATCCAGAAAAAAAAAACAAGTAAAGCAGCATCAGATGATAACGAAAGGGAATTGATCTTATTTTGGATCACTGGATTGAGGCTAAGCTGAATTCCTGTTATTGCATTTTTTTTCATTTCATCTTTTCAAGGAAAATTGAACTCTCAGCAAAGACATTGTTTTTGAGGAAGTAATGTTGGCTGGGGATGTGGGGAGGGGGGGGCGGTTGCGGTGGGGAGGTTTCCAGTGACAGAATGGTGTCAAGCCTCATCAAATGCACCATTAAAGCTATTCCAACTCACCAACCCAAAGTTGATCATCGTATCTTTATGCTTTGTGTCAATTGACCAGTTCTCAATCCATCCTAATGTACTACCCCTAACCTCACAAGGCCAAATTCTTTGTCAAAATCTTTTGTGTGCACACTCTTAGATTATTTTCTTAACAAGCCAAATGCACTAAGTCCGTATGCACCATGAATATAATTTCAAAACTTAGATTTCCCAAACATGATTTGTGGTGTTAGTGTACTTTCATTTAATTGTCTAATTTAAAAATCAATTCCTTGCCCACATTTTTCTAAATTCCACAAAACCAACACTCCCCATCCCCCAAGCCCCCCCCCCCCCAGCCCAAGTTGCTACTTACTGCTCTTTTGGGCAATATTATATTGTTTAATATTATTATTTAAATCATGCTTGTCGCACTTTTCTGTTAAGTTTTTTATTCCTCAAAAGAATAGGTCTCTTTAAATTGATTTTCTGCCATTATATCTTGAAAATTAATTTTAAAATTAGGATGACATTAAGTCTCAGCCAGGACATGAATTCTAACCCGTCAATGCATAATTTTGTAAAATTCATGTGTCAGAGCAACATCGACTTGCTACACAAGTATTTACTTTATGCTTCAATTGCAAACCTTGCTGTGCACAAAAAACAAGTGAAACTTGAGCCGAACTATCTATTTCACTGGTTACTTCACAAGGTTAAATCACAAGCTGGAAGAATTACGATAATTAGAAATATGGAGCAAGCGTTGTCATTTGCTCGCTATTTTCATTCGGTAAGATATACAATAAAAGAATGTGAGTGAAGTGAAAAATCAATGGTTACAGTAGTGTCAGATTTTCCATCGTACAAAAAGAAATACAGACTGATTGACTTGTCCAGTTTTCTTGCTTCTTTGCCATAAGCAAATTGCAAATTTCAGTCCATATCTCAGTGCTAATTTAAAGAATTACCAGAAGATCAGCATTGTAGAAACACTGAGAAAACTTTAGATTAACACAAGGAAATTGAGGCAGAAAAGAAATTTGGCATTTAAACATGTTACATTTTCGGAAGCATCAAATTGCATTCTTGCAACCACAGAATTAAATCACCGCTTTTTGTTTCTGTGAATGAATCTTCAGAATTCCTACATATATTGGTAAAATTACAACTCTTACATATGGATTACCAATTAATTTGTGGAGGAATTCTCAAATTACTTCCCACATACGAGCACAGATTAAGTAAACTGAATTCTAATTATTTTCTAGTATTTACTGTAACATGAGTTTTGCATATTTGAAAGTAAAGATATTACATCTAAGTATCTGACCCAACTAAGAATCAACATTACAATCAGCACGATGAAGTATTAAAAAGAAGATACAATACTGTTTATTTTAGTTAAGAAATGGCAACTCAAACTGAACTTGGATATTTAAAGGCACTTTCTAAATCTGCTGTCAGAGTTGAGACTACTATCTGAAAATCACAGTAACTACTATTGCACTGTATACTTAAAAAACTTAAATAAGACTGTGCATAATCTCTTTACTCCTGTTGCAATTATCCTGATGAATCACCAACATTCCACTGTGCCAGGTTGCTAAGATTCCACATTCTATTATATTCATGTATTCTCAGCACAGAAATTAATTAAATGTGCACTGGCATATGTAAATAGTAAAAGGTGTGACAGCTTGGGTTAATAGGAAATGTACCTTTATATTTTTCACCTGGTAGAACAAACTTCAATGGAAATTAATAAAACTTAAGAAAAAGAAGTTCCAAATGAAAAATTGCAATTGTCCTTCTTGATATGTGATAAACACAAGGAGATAAGCCACAGGTGTTCCCAATGTAACACAATCTAGCTTCCTTTCCTTTCTGCCATGGTATATTTACTCCACCTAACCAATTGATTTGTAGTTTAAAATATTTATTCTTAGACCAAATAGATTTAAGAGGACTTCAGATAAGTCCCAGAATTTGTTTCATAATTTATAACATCACTAATGATGGACAAATTCGGTCAGCAGCAGAAATTTATTTTCATTGGTATTGTTATTTCCCCTGTTTAGTTCTTGCACACTGGTCAGTCAGACTCTCGTGAAATCCTTTAGAGTCCAGAATCATTTTGTTTCCTTGGATAAAAATGGATATAAATTTTCAGTTGGGCATTGTGAATGCAATTTGGTGAATGCCCAACATTCTATTTTAGATTGTCCAATTTATAATTTAAAATATAGTATGTAGTTGCAATTCCTGCACAAAATAATTTGGTCACATTTGTAAATAAACAACCTTTTATAAATGTTTGCATTTCCAATATGTGTTGTTTACTCTGATGTCTCAGTTGTTTATGTAGCATATGCACTGAACTAATTTCAGCAAGATACTATATTATTCTGTCTCAAAATTTAACAACTGCCACGAATACATAGCATAAGAATTGTACAAAATCAGTCTTATTGGATAAAAGAATGCAACAAAAGAAACTAACACACTTAAAAAAGAATTCCATTTGTCAGAGGACAAGTGTGAACTAATGATGATGATGAATCTTGAAGGCTTGCTTTAAAAGAAGGTAGTCTTATGACTGAGATTGGAGCGGTACACTATTTCCTTTTCTTGTCCTTCTCCTCTGTTGCTCACAATAAATTTTAAATGTAATCATGTTGGTCATATGGCCAACTATACAGATCTTGGGTTCAGTATTCAAAACAAGTCAACCAGGTTCCTTTATGAATATAGGAACAAGAGTAGGCCTTTCCACCCCTCGAGCCTGTTCCACCATTCAATGAGACCACAGCTGATGTGTGCCAACTCCATATACCTGCACTGGGCCTATATCCTTTAATACTTTTGCTTAACAAAAATGTATCTATCTCAGATTTAACATTAACAGCTGATCCTGCATCCACTCCATTTGTGGAAGTGAGTGTGAAACATCTATCCTCCTTTCTGTTTAGAAGTGATTCTTGGCATTTCTTCTAAACATCCTGGCCCTAATTATTATACTATGCTTAGAGTGGTGTTGGGAAAGCACAGCAGGTCAGGCAGCATCCAAGGAGCAGGAAAATCAACGTTTCGGGCAAAAGCCCTTCATCAGGAATAGAAGCAGGAAGCCTCCAGGGCGGATCTCTCCACCCTGAAGGATTCCTGCCTCTATTCCTGATGAAGGGCTTTTGCCCAAAACATCGATTTTCCTGCTTCTCAGATGCTGTCTGACCTGCTGTGCTTTTCTAGCACCACTCTGATCTAAACTCTGGTTTCAGCATCTGCAGTTCTCGCCTTTGACTATTACACTGTGTTCCCTAGTTTTAGAATAGCTTTAATTAACTACCTTGTCTTTTCCCATTAATATGTTGAAGACTTCAATCATATCACCCCTTAATGTTCTAAATTCTGGAAAATACAGGCCTAATTTATTGAATCTCTCATCCTGATTTAACCCCTGAAGTGCAGGTATCATTCTTGTAAACCTATGTTGTACTACATCTGAGCCCAACATATTCTTCCTGAGGCATGGTAACGAGATCTGCTTACAGTACTCCAACTCCTTGGGATCTAACCAGGACTGCAGCATAACTTCTGTATCCTTGCACTCCAGTCCTCTTCATCTCGCACAGTTTTGTCCATTCACTTAGCCTTGCAATATCTCTTTATAATTTTATGTTATCACCTACACAGTCTACAATGCCATCTAACTTTCTGTCATCATCAAATGTGAATATATGACTCATCCAAGTAATTAAAAGATAACATGAAAAATTGAGGCCCGAACACAGATCCTTGTGAGACACCACTGCTGATACCCTGCCAATCTGCGTGCCTATCCATTACTCCTATTTTCTGTGACCTGCAACTCAGTCAATCCCTTGGTGATACACATAATTTACTGTCAATTCTGTGGGCTTCTATCTTTATTAGCAGTCTATTTTGTGGGACTTCATCAACTGCCTTATGGAAGTCCTTATAAACAACATCTGTAGACATTCCACTGGCCTTATCTTAGTCACCCTTTCAAAAAAATTCAAAGAGGTTCTTCAGGCATGAGCTAGTCGTTATGAATCCATGCTGGCTCTTCCAGATTATTCTGAAAATGTTCATGGTGTTCAGTTACTCCATCCTTGAATATCAACTCTAACAATTTCTCCGCCTCAGATAGTAGGCTAACTGGTGTGTAATTCTTTGGTTACCTCTTTTGCCCTTCCGAAAAAGCAGATTATAATTTTCCAATCCAGAAGGATGACTCCTGTATTGAGGGAACTCTGAAAGATTATTGTTAGATCATCTGCGATGCACTCTCCTACTTCCACCCTCAGATGGAAACTGACACGTCTTGGGGATTTATCACTCTTTAATTATTTAATATCCCCATTACCAATGTTTTACTTACATTAATTTTACTTAGTCCCTGTTCCCCATCCACAACTCATTTCCTTGACTTCTGGTAAGCTGTCCTCCATGTTCTACTGTAAATATTGAGGTAAAGTAATTACATAATGCATCTGCCATTCCATCACAGTCATGGGCAATATCCCCACTTTCAATCTTTAGTGAGCCAACATTGCTCCTGACCATCCATTTTATCTTTAGAAACTTTAAAACTCTAGTAGCTGATTCATGCTTTTCATTTTCTAACACAATATTGAACTCGATCCTGCTATGATAATGTTCACGCACAATTAGGTTATGAATTAAATCTGGCTCATTACTCATTACTAAATCTGAAATAACTTTACAGAGACTGGTATTCCATCATCAGGTCACCCTTTATTCACAAGTGTATAGGACTTAACATTGGTCTGGCTTCCCCAGAGCCAGCTGCTAGAGTGCACCAAATCTCTGACACTCCTATTTACATCTGTCAGCCAGGGCTCCCTGATTGGGGCTGTTGAACTAGTACAATCAGGGATCACAATCATCACAATCACTATACCCCTCCACTGTCCGGGGAATAGGCCTATTTCTTTTCTTGTAGCCTCACGTGGGACATTTTCACTTCAGATCAGATTCATCCGACTCAGATTTGGATATGGGCAGTGTATACGGGCTTGTAGCTGGCCTATTGCATCTGAAATATCTCGGAAGAAATTCATCCTCTTCTTTAGGTGGTCAAGGCATCACCCATGTCCATTTCAAATTCTGAGGATTCTTCAGCACTAGATACAGAGGGAGAACACTTTTGGGTTTCAACAGCCTTTCCGGCTATTCCGAGGGGCTGGCTATTGTTCCTATCCCATTTGCAAGTTTGCAGCTTTTATGTGGGCAACATGTTTGTTCAGGGCTGCCTCGACTACCCAAACTTTGTACGTCACAGGGCCCGACATCGCGTCGGCCATGTCTCTTACCATGCAGGGCCATTTCTGTGGTTTCAGCACCAAACTTTGTCCCCTGAAATAAACTGCCTCTCTCGCGTAGGGGAGTCTTATGTCTGGCATTGGCATTCCTGATGCCATTTCACCCTCCCTCCCAGGTCTGGAAAGATCAAATCTAACTTGGTTCAGAGTCTTGACCCTGTTAGCAACTCTGTTGGGGCTATCCTGTAGTTGCACCAGGTGTGGCCTGTTAATCAAATTGGAACCAGAGAAATTTACTATTGAATGAAGCTGTAGGCCTTTTCTTTAAGCCTGCTTTCATTGTTTAGACTGCTCTTTCTGCCAGGCCATTGGACAATGGATGGTATGGAGCTGCCTTTACTGCTGAATGCCATTCAACTTTAGGAAAAATATACAAATCCTGATGGTAAATGATGGCCCTTTGTCTGTGACCAATACTTCCAAGATTCTGTGTATTTCAAAAGATTCTCGCAGATTTTCTATGGTTGTTGCCATGATAGATGAATAAACCCAATGCACGTCCAACCACTTTGAGTGGGCATCCTGGAGGGTTTCTGGTTTGTGAACAATAACTTGCTGATTTTTAGGTGGTTCGAATCACCCCCAGATCCCTTGTTCTGACACTGGACTTACTTTAGGAATGTGAAATGAAGAAGGCAGTGGACAGACGCTTCAGGGCAAAAGAATCCCTGTGTTTATTTAAATACAAATAAAAGGTAAGCACAATACAAGAAGCAAAATGCAAATACATCAAAAACAATGAAATTAACACAAATACACAGAGGACAGTAATTAAATACACTATCAAATTAAACAGAGGTTAAAACACTACTAGAAGCTAAACAACAGTTTTAATCACAGACACTTTCATCAGGTTTCCTACCCTTGGGGTTCCTTGCACCGTCACCGTCCACCTTCTCCCCCCCCCCCCCACTAGCTAGGTTGGCTGCTTTGAGGTCTCAGGAATTTTAGCTCACTACTGGGGGAAAAACACAATTTTGAAATACAGCTGACTGTTCCGCCTTGCCATACCTGGTGCCTTGATGAAGACATTGAATAGTATAGGCCTTTAGTCTGGGTTGAGTCCACTGATGTAGTAGAATGTGTCATGAATTTATCAGGTGAGTACTTGGTTTTCCTTACTTTCTGATGTTTCTCGCAAGGCATTTTCACCTCAGGATGTATCTGAGGCCTTGTGGTATTGGTCAGGTTAGTAGTTATTGGAGATTGTCAGTTCTCAGTTATGCTGGTCATGGGCGGTCATCGTTGCTTCCACCGGTCAGTAGGTTTTGGGATTGCCGTCGGAATCCTTCTTCTGGAGATGGCAGTCTTTGGGATCCCTCTCCTGATGGTAGTTAGAGGGATAGCTCTCGCAGAAATATTTCTTTGGGATCCTTCTTGTGGTGGTAGCTGTGGGGATAGCTCTTTCAGGTGAGATCAGGGCCTGCAATTATATTAATTGAGGGCCTCTTCATGCCAAATCTGCACTTGCTATTGTGTTATTGGTGTTCCCTTTGAGGTAAATTGGCTTCCTGACAGTATGTGTGAATGTACTTTGAGGGTGAATGCCCAATATCTCTCTGAATAAATATTGATTGAAGTTGAATGTCTTGGTATCTGTATAGACCCCATAATGTCTGGCTTGGTATAGCCTGAGGATTAAGGTTAGTTTCAGTCTAGAATGGGGTGGACAAAGTTAAAAATCACACAACACCAGGTTATAGTCCAACAAGTTTATTTGGAATCACTAGCTTTCGGAGCGCCACACCTTCATCAGGCGATTGTCACCTGATGAAGGAGCAATGCTCTGAAAACTAGTGCTTCCAAATAAACCTGCTGGACTATAACCTGGTGTTGTGTGATTTTTAACTCAGTCCAGAATGTTAGGTCTAGTTGATTATTCTTTTAGAGTCAAGCTGTGAATTGGATTTTTGGGCTGAACAACGGCTCCAGGCAGCTATCTCTGTGTCGGTGTATTTTTCCCAGAGCATAGCTCAGCTGCTTTTTCTATGTTCTTGATAAATCAACAATAGGGATTTTTGCTCAATCCTACAGTCCACAATGATTAAGATTATTCAGTCCATAAAAGGGCCAGCATAGTAAATGTGTAACCAAGTCCGAGGTTTACCTTCCCACGTTCATGGAAAGATGTGAGCTCCTGGGGGTAATTGTTATCCTTGTTGGCACTCTGGGCACTGGCCCACCAATGTGGCTATGTCTGCATCCAATCCTGTCTATCAGATGTCAAAATCTTCATTTTGGACCTCCTTGATGACTATTTCCAAGGCTGATCCTTTTTCATTAGTAGGTGTAAGAGTGCCAAGATGGAGGCCAGGTTATGAATGAACTTTCTGTAATAATTCACCAATCCAAGGAAAGACTTAAGCTCCAGTACAGACATGGAAGATGGGGCACCTTTGATCACTCTCACTTTATCTTTCAACGGTTGTGACCCAGTCTTTTCTGGAATTTAGAAGAATGAGGGGAGATCAAATTGAGGTATTCAAGATGATAGAAGGTATGGATAAAATAGACATGGAGTGGATGCCTCCTCTTATGGGGCATTCTAGGATGAGAGGACAGTCTTAGAATAAGGGGTAGCACATTTAAAATAGAGTTGAGGAGAAACTACTTCTCCCAAAGGGTTGTTAAGCTGTGGAATATGCTACCCTAAAGTTGTTTGCTGGGACAGTGAATAAAGTTAAGGAGCGGTTAGATAGATGTTTAATTGGTAACGGGTTGAAAGGTCAGGGGGAGAAGGCAGGAAAATGGGGGTGTGGAGCATATCAGCCATGATCGAATGACAGTGCAGACTCGATGGCTTGACTGGCATAATTCTGCACCTATATCTTATGAATTTGTCGACTCTGGAGCCCAGAGTCACTTGGAAGTGCCTGGAACACGCATATTTTCCTTTCTATGGCATATACCCACCTTGGAGAAATGTCTTTGTCCAGGTTCTCCATGTGCTCTTTAGCAGTCTTCCCTGTTATTAATACCTCATCCAGATAAATGGTGACCTGGAGTAGAACTTGTAAAATGTTCTCCATCGTCTCTGAAAAATGGCACAGGCTGATGTTACCCCACGTGGTAGTCTTGTACATTGGTGCAAACTGTTATTAATTACTGCATACTTCTGGGAAATCTCATCCTAATTCAATTGCCAGTATGCATGGCTCATATCCAGCTTCATGAAAGACAGCCCCCACCCCACCCTCCCACCCCCTGGTCCTCCCATAACTTTCCATATAAGTCCTCAATGCAAGAGATTTGGAATTTATCCAGCTACGAGAAGTAGTTTACTATTTGTTTAAAATCTCCAGACAGGCAAACTGACCTGTCAGCTTCACAATTGGTATAACTAGTGCTGCCCAGTCCATAAACTGATGATTCCTTCACTTTCCAGCCTTCTGACTTCTGCCTCTATTTTTGTACACAAGGCAAATGGCACGTGCAGGCCTTGCAGAATCATGGCATTGCTTCCTGGTCAACATGCAAAGTGGCCATGGTTCCTTTGATAATCTCTAGATGCTCCTGAAAAGCTTCCAGGTATTTAAGTAGAACTTCACTCTGGCAGCCATTTTTAAATCAAAACATGTTGAGGCAATCAAAGTAAATCTTGCTCAACCAATTCAGTTACATCAAACTTAGGCTTGAGCCTTTTACTACAATCAGTGCTAACTGCAGCAATTGCTTCTCATAGGAGACTGGAATGGATGTTCTACCCTTAATCTGTAAAGGTTCCTTGGTATAGGTTTGCTCTCTAGCTAAGGTCTTATGCAAACTGAAGGCTTGGAGTCCAGAGTGAATTTTGTTCAAGACTGGTTCTGCAATTACTGGTACAGCTGCGTCAATACCAAACTCCATTAGAACTGATGACCATTTAACCAGGCGTTGATTTTGATTGGTTCTGATTTGGACGTTGCTGCATTTTCTGATGACAAAGCCAGCTATAATGCCTGTTTGAAGTCCAGTTGGGATTCAGCTAGTAGGTGCTTTTGCATGGTTATATCATTAATCCCATATACCAAATGGTCGTTCAGCATCTCATTAAGTCACATGCCTCTGCAAGTCATCTTAACGTCGTCAAAAATTCCGAAATGGATTCCCTGCTTCTCAAACTGCCAAGAAATTCCCCAAGAATTAGAGGCATCTTGGGGTCTTAATATTCCTTGCATTCTTTCCACATACTGGACCCAGTCTTCAACTGCAGGATCAAACAAGTCAAGCTTCCCAAATAAGGGCATAATGCCAGAAATGCCCAACTGAAACACAAATAATGTGAACAAATTTCTTCCGGAGCATTTTTTTTCTCTCATCACCACTGAAATAATTCCACAGATGCTGATATTCAGTCACCAAATTATCCTATATTTACACATGCATAGTACTTGGCACTGATCTGGCTTCCTCAAAGCCAAGTCTCAGTGAACTGAACCTTGAAAACTCCTCTTTATATCTGTCAGCCAAGGCTCCCTAATTGCACCAGGTTAACAGGGGAATGGATCTGAGTGGGATACTCTTCGGAGGGTCGGTGTGGAATTTGTTGGGCCACACTATAGGGAAACCATGATGATTCTATGATCATGAAATGGAGGGAATGAGACTATCGATTTCTCAAAATAGTTTTCAGGGGTTGTTCTAAAACAGTTAGAAATAGAACATAATTAAAACTCAGTTATACAACATCCAAGGCTTAATTTTTGAAACAGCTTTTAATCTAAGAGTACTGTGCAAAAATTTGAAACTCACACAAATTCTGTATTGACTGCAGCCACAAAAAACTATAAAAATTTACCCAAGTTGAAGAAGAAGATATCACTGGCATCAATGTCTAGACTTCCATGTTTAATAGTGCATGTGTAAATAGTAGAGGGTCCTGTCAGTTTGTCCAAAAGTTGACGGCGAATACTAACAATCTCATCATCTTTACAACCATAAGTTCTGGAACATTGCAGTGGACAAACATCTGGGCTTCTCACCCACAAGTCAAATCTAAAATATATTTCCACACTTTACTTGTGCCAAAAGATTTCAGTGCTATTTTGTCTGGCTGATCAATTCTATGCTGGACACCAGGACATTGTTAAAATTGCATTCCTGTCAAATTTTGAAACACACCCATGTGAATCAGTGCAAATAAGCTGTTACTAAATAACAATACATTCCCATAGGCCAAGTTAATCCAAGATCACCACTAAATCATTTTCCAACAGATGTGAAAAGCTGCAGAGCTCAAAAAAAAGATTACAATAGAATCTTTATTCCATACTTTGTCTCTGGACCTGTTGAATATCACTTAATTTTTTAAAAAATCAGATTTAATTCCAAGTCCTCCATCTGTTACATTGTTTTTAAACTTGTAAAAGCAATCAAAATTGAAAAATAAATTAAATGTCGCTCAAAATGTCACCTGGGTTCAATTCCAGCCTTGGTGACTGACTGTGTGGAGTTTGCACATTCTCCCCATGTTTGTGTGAACTTCCTCTGGGTGCTCTGGTTTCCATTCACAGTCCAAAGATGGGAAGGTTAGGAGGTTTGGCCATTCTAAATGGCCCATTGTGTCCAGGGGTATGCATGCTAGGTAGATTAGCCATGGAAATTGCTGGGTGATAGGGTGGGTCTGGAAGGGATGCTCTTCAGTGTGTCAGTGTGGACTCAATGTGTCAAATGGCCTACTTCTACACTGTGAGGATTCTATGATTCTAAATCAAACAAAAATTGTATGTTCTCTTTTGCTTTGATATTTATACAACAGTGAATTCAATATTAAAAATGGTCTAAATTCTTTAACACATGCATTGATGATGTATGGTCAGTATAACCATTGATGAATAATGTCAAAGTATTTTAGTCCTCTCTCAAATTCTTGCAACATTCACCATTCGCAAATCATTTAAGTGGGCAATTTCCAGACCCCTGTCCAAATCCAATAATTTGAAAATACCAAGTATAAAATGGACAAGAACAAGGAAAGATAAAACCTCTATTGATTTCCATCTCCATTTTCTCAGACAGTATGTTAGATGTTTCTACTGCTGTGTAGCAAATTATGAAAATGGATCAATGACATTACTCATGGCAAGGTAAGTCAGAATGCATGTACAGTTAGCTGCAGCTTAGCGAATAGCACTTGCACCTCAGAAGGTTGTAGTTCAAGTCCCACTTGAGAAACTTGAGTATAAAACTCTAAGCTGAGATTTGAATGTTAGAGAAGTCGTCCTTTGGATGAAACATTAAAATAATGCCTATCTGCTCCCTCAGAACATAAAAGATCTCATGGTACTCTCTTTGTTTACAAATATGAATTATCGCAGACATGGCGTTCAATATTTATCTTTCCATCATTATTACCTGAACAGATTATTTTATTGTCACATTGGCTATTTGAGGGAGTTTGTTGTGCAAAACTTGGATTTGAGCTTTTGTATTTCCTGTGGTGACTTCACTTTAAAAGTACTTTGTTGGCTGTGAGACATCATAATGTAAAAGAGGCAATATAAACTGAAGTTCTTGCTGGACTTACATTTGGAGCTCTATTTTGGGAAGAAAAAGGCCATTACTGAGGAAGGGAATATAGAAAATCTCCTTTATAATTCAAGAAGACAATAATAATTTTTAGCATGTGTGAAGTTATTATCTTTGCCTTTTATTGAGCACCAGGTGATCTTTTGTGGCTTAGTAGATAGCATTTCTGCCATTGAGCCAGAAATTCAGTCTTGTCCACATTGGGGCTTGTTGCCCGTGGAAATTATATTCATGATGATGTTTAAAAGGTCGATAATCAGCATGTTAATCTCTTAATTACTTCATTGCTATTCCCCAAAGGGAGAAAAAGTATGCATGAAGATACATAAAAAACAATCAAGTACTTGGATCTCTTTAATAGAATAGAAGATCGTACATAGGCAGAAGGTGAGGTTTAGGGTATTGAACTCAACAATCAGCTATGACCATAATGAATGGTGGAACAAGCTGCAGGGGTTGAATGGCCTACTCCAGCTCCTATTGTTTATGTTTTTTTTAAATTTGTGCACATTACATTAGTGTAAAATAGATGGAAGGATGACTAATTTAGCAGTAAGATGGCATGTATCCAATAAGCATTTGGACAAGTTTTTTGAGGTCATTTATTCAAGGTTTGTGTAAAGATTTGTAGCTCAGGTGCCGGTTGCCATGGTTATGGATATATTCACCGAGCTGGGAAGTTGATTTGCAGACATTTCGTCCCCTGTCTAGGTGACATCTTCCATGCTTTGGACCCTTCTGTAAAGCACTGCTGCACTGTGTCTTATAGAATTTATTTGGTTCTATTCCTGCTGCTTCCACTTGCCGGTTCTGGTTGCTCGTTGTAGTGGCTGGTATATTGGGTTTAGTTCTATGTGCATGTTGATGGAGTCCATGGATGAGTGCCATGCTTCTAGAAATTCTTTGGCTGTCCTCTATTTAGCTTGCCCTATGATCATTGTGGTGTCCCAGTTGAAGTTATGGTCCTTGTCTTTTGTGTGTATGGCTACTAGGGACAGCTGGCCATTGCGTCTAGTGGCCAATTGGTGTTCATGGATGCAGATTGCTAATTGTCTACCTGTTTGTCCTATATAGTGTTTCATGCAGTCTTTGCGTGGAATCCTGTAAATTACATTAGTCTTGCGCATGAAGAGTACTGGGTCTTTTGTTCTGGTGAGTTGTTGTCTGAGCGTGGCTGTCAGTTTATGGGCTGTCATGAATCCAAGTTGTTGGAGAAGTTTGGCTGTTAGTTTCGAGATGTCTTTCACATAAGGTAGTGTGGCTAGTGTGTTGGCTCATGACATGTCCTCATCACGTTGTTTGTCTGCTAGGTATCTGTGGATGAAGTTGCAGGGATATCCGTTCTTGATGAAGACTCTGTAGAGGTGTTCTTCTTCTCTTCTCAGGTCGGGAGTGCTACAGTGTGTTGTAGTCCTTTTGAACAGGGTCTCAGTCCAAATTCTCTTGTGTATGTTCAGGTGGTTGCTGTTGTAGTTCAGGATCTGGTCCATGTGTGCTTTTCTGTACATTTTTGTGGTACATTCACTGTTCTGTGTTCTTTCTACCATCACATCCAGGAATGGGAGTTGATTGTTGGTTTCCTCCTCTCTTGTAAATTTGATCCATGTGAGCATGGTGTTGATAATCTGGTGTGTGATCTCGATTTCTGTTCTTTTAATAATTACAAAAGTGCGTCCACATATCTGATTCAGAGTTTGGGTTGGATTAGTGAGAGGGCTGTTGTTCAGTCTTTGCATCATTGCTTCTGCAATGAGCCCTGAGATTGGTGACCCCATAGATGTTTCATTGATCTGTTCCCATATTTGGTTGTTGAATGTGAAGTGTATCGTCAAGCACAGGTCTAGTAGTTTGAGTATGTCCTTGTTGATAAGTTTCTCGTTATGTTAGCTGTTTTATTAGTCATGGAGGTTGGCTATTAGCTCCCTTTCTGGATTAGTGGTGCTGGAAGAGCACAGCAATTCAGGCAGCATCCGAGGACAGGCAAAATCGACGTTTCGGGCAAAAGCCCTTTTGCCCAAAACGTCGATTTTGCCTGTCCTTGGATGCTGCCTGAATTGCTGTGCTCTTCCAGCACCACTAATCCAGAATCTGGTTTCCAGCATCTGCAGTCATTGTTTTTACCTCGTTGATATTAGCTCCCTTTGTCAATCAAAGTGAATAGTGGGGTCATTTATGTCATTAGGAGGTCCAGATGCCATTGAAAATAAGTATTAGACTGCTTCCATCTGCTTTCATTAGGGGCTTAATGTCTGTGAAAGAACCCCAGCGTCAGTTTGGGCTTTACCCTGAACCGAGAAACCCAAATTCAAGTCCCACCTAGTCAAGAGGTGTGTAATAACATTTCTGAACAGGTTGATTAGAAAAATAGGTCAAATTGGGCTTCCCTGAGAGTCAGATTTTGTTTTCTTTCTATAAACATGGCCCAGAAAGTAGCTTGAAATGCAAAGGCAATTTTTTTTAGATGGTTAGCATAGACCTAGATGCAGTCAATTTCCATTGTACTCCTGACAGCCACTACAATCCACAATTATCCCACTCCACTCCACCATACAACACTACCAACCTTGCTCACAGGTTTGACATTTCTGAGGATTACTGTTGAAAAACCTGGCAATCCAAACTAGAATTCTTTGATAGGATGAGCCACTTATGGAGATGCTTATGACAGTTTGCAACTGTCTTTGAAGATGTAGATAAGGAGGTAGACAATTTTCAAACATTCTAGGGCCTGCATCTTTGGGCACATAGATCATTACTTGCACCTAATGGAATTTTTGGGACCATATATCTGGCCATTATTCTGATCTGATCAGTTCAGGCAAATCCAGTTCACTCTACTTTGCAAAAAACAGTCTTGTGTTAGCAGCTCAACATTTTAGTGCATAGAAGTTTCAGGCTTCTATGAGGGGAAATGTATGGGAGGTGGATGCATTGCATTATTAAAAGAAAACATTACTGCAATAATGAGGGAAGGTGACCTAAAAGGCTCTTTAAATGAGGCATCATAGTAGAACTTAGACATAAATAAAGTGATTACTTTGCTGGGTTTGTACAACGAGCCTCCTAACAATGCGAGAAAGATAGAAGAGCAGATATGTAGATAAATCACAGTAAGGTGTGAGAGAAACAGGGTTATAGTTACAGGGAATTACAACTTTGCCAACATTAACTGGATCACCTAAGTGTGAAAGGATATGAAGGGGTGGAAATTTTAAAATACAACCAGGAGAGCTTTTTGTATGAGTACCAGAGATACAGCAGTGCTTGACCTTTCCTTTTATTCATTTGAGATGTGAGCATTGCTGGCTAGCCAGCATTTATTGCTAATCCCCAGTTGCCCATGAGAAGGAGGTGGTGAGTTGCCTTCATGACTTACTGAAGTCCACCTCCTGTAAATTGACTCTCAGTGCCATTTGGGAGGGAATTCCAGGATTTTGACCCAGCATAAGTGAAGGAACAGCGATACATTTTTAAGTCAGGATAGTAAGTGGCTGAGAGGGGAACTTGCAGGAGTTGGTGTTCCCATGTATCTGCTGCCCTTTTACTTCTAGATGGAAGTGGTCATGTGTTTGGAAGGGGTGTCTGAGGATCTTTGGTAATCTAGGTAATGAAGCTGGTCAAGTTGTTGAGGTTTCAATGGGTGTGTATTTCAAGGATAGTGACCATAACTCTACATTTCAAAGTTAGTATGGAAAAGGATAAGGATGGAGCAGAAATTAAGTGTCTAAATTGGGGGAAGGCCAATTTCAATATCATTAGACAGGATCTAGCAAACATAGGAGAGAATGAGGACTGCAGATGCTGGAGATTCAGAGATGAAAAGTGTGGCTCTGGAAAAGGTCAGGCAGCATCTGAGGAGCAGGAGAGTCGACATTTCATAAGCCCTTCATCAGGAATGTGTGGGGGGGGAGGAGGTGGAACTGAGAGATAAATAGGGGGGTAGGGTTGGAGCTTGAGGAGAAGGTAGCTGGGAAGGTGACAGGTGGATGCAGTTGGGGGGTAATTGTAATAGGTTGGCGGGGAGGGTGGAGCAGATAGGTGGGAAGGAAGATTTGGAGATTTGGATCTCCTGCCCCCCTCCACATTCCTCATGAAGGGCTTATTCTCAAATTGTCAACTCTCCTGTTCCTTGGATGCTGCCTGGCGAACTTCAGATAGGCAACGACGCAAAGTGGCTGAGGAGAGGCTGATAACCAAGTTCGGAACCACAAGGATAACCTCAACCAGGACCTTGGGTTCATGTCACACGACAGGTGACCCCACTACATACATACACACACACACTCTCTCTCTCATAAACACCCCCACATTCACACCCTCTCACAGGCACCACACTCACACACACACACATGCAAACACATACTCTCTCATGTGCATTCACACTCACATGTACACACACACTCTCTCTCATGCACACACACATACAAGTCTATGGGGTCAATTTGTATTTGCAGAATTATATGTGCAGATACATTCAATTTTGCTCATTAAAATGCATAATCCATTAGCAGTCAATGCAGGCAGTCAATCCATATAACATTTTGTAAATTCCTACTTTGGAAATAGAACCAGTCTGACTCAAGATTGGGATACAGACAGACTCTAACCTCACACCTTTAATGCATTGTCTGAGCTGAGACGTCAACTTTTTTTTTTAGAAAACCTTAAGTTATCTTGAGAATGTGCAGTTTTGGATGATTAGTGGTTCAGTGGTTAGCACTGCTACCTTACAGCACCAGAGACCCAGGTTCAATTCCTGCCTCGGGTGACTGTCTATGTGGAGTTTGCACATCTCTCAATGGGTTTCTTCTGGGTGCTCCGGTTTCCTCCCACAGTCCAAAGATGTGCAGGTCGGATGAATTGGCCATGCTAAATTGCCCATAATGTTAGATGCATTAGTCAGGGGAATGGGTCTGGGTGGGTTACTCTTCAGAGAATCAGTGTGGACTTGTGTCAAATGGCCTGTTTCCACACTGTAGGGAATCTAATCTAATCTAAAAATGTGACTTGAAGGAAGTTTTGGAATTTACATATTAATGAAGTGAAAACTGCAACCCATTCTCAAAGATGAAAGACTTAACAACAATCTAGGTTTGTTCAATATATCATTTCATTTGCACAATACTGTATTCTTTTGTTATAAATTCTTTATTTATGATCCTACTCCACAATTACCTGATGAAGGAGCATTGCCCTGAAAGCTAGTGCTTTCAAATAAATCTGTTGAATTATAGCCTGATGTTGTGTGATTTTTAAGTTTGTCCACCCCTGTCCAACTCCGGCTCCTCCACATCAAACATAGACTAGGAACAGCTATTTGAAGCTGAGTCCATATTTGGAAAGTGGGAGTTGTTAAAAGTAGGATAGTGAGAATTCAGGGCCAATGCATTCATCTAAGAATGAAGGGCAAGGGCAGCAAGTCCAGAGAACCCAAAATGTCAAGGGTTATCAAGAGATAAAAAATTAAGGATATGCTAGGTACAGGGGTGGCCCTTCAAAAGCATAGATTATACTGGGGTGATTAAAAAAAATAAATTAGGAGGGCAAAGAGGGGTCACAATATCTTTGACAGATAGGATTAAGAAAAACCCCAAAGCATTTTTTAAAATATGTTAAGAGTAGAGGATTAATACAGAAAGAGTGGAGCCCATTTGAGCCAAAAGAGGCAGTCTGCATGTGTAGCTAGAGGAAGTCTTAAATGAATATCTTTCAACTGTACTCACAATGAAAAAGACATTGTCATCGGAAATTTCAGTTGGTGCAGTGAGGTTCTAGAACACATTAAGATTAATGAGGAGATAACAGATGTTTTAGCGTGTACAAAGGTACACAAATCCCCAGACTGCAATGGGTGGCATGGGAGGAATTTACTGGGCACTGGCTGTAGGTGCGTTCCAGGAAACCTCACTTCATAAAAAATTGCTTAATATAAATAATGGGGCCTAAGGGGCAGACCAACAAAAAATATCACTCACAAATCGCTCAAAATAACCCAAAAGTATAACACAAAGTATAGCACATATTTAACAATGAAACAAAAGTACATTTAAAACAGTATGTTTAAAAAATATTATTAATGCAAGGACAGAGATTCATCAGAAGTCACACAACACAACACCAGGTTATATTCCAACAGGTTTATTTGGAAGCACTAGCTTTTTGAGCGCTGCCCTGGTGTTGTGTGATTTCTAACTTTGTACACCCCAATCCAACACCGACATCTCCAAATTATTCCTGTTAAGGGAGCTATATCACATATTCTCTCCTTACGCTCAAAACATTTTATAATATCTAGCTTCTCTCCCAGTGTTATAGCCTTTCTTTTGCATTCACCACCCACAATTTTATCACCAGATGCTTCTTGCTAACATTCTTGTCACTATGCCCTTTCATTTTTCCATAAAAAGGGATAATCTTTGAGCAGTGTACCTTTCACAGGATGTTACTCAATGTATCTCTCTCAGAAAGCTGCCCTGTTGGCAACTGATATCGGCGCATGTGCAGAACAGCATGAAGTCTGGCACATGGGCATAATGGCATGGAGACTTTGGTGGATGCGCAGAACAAAGCGCATGAAATGATCACCACTGGAATCTCCGCTATTGTGAAGAGAGATGTGTTCATGAAAATACCATTCCTTAATTCCTCAGCACGTCATCTGAGAACTACCTGTACTTTGCTGGCTAGAGGTAAAGTGCCAGATGACTGGTGGTTATCTAATGTAGTTCCTTTGTTCATGAAAGGCAGCAAAGATAGGCTAGGTAATTACAGATTTGTTAGTTTGACATAAGTGGTCAGGTAATTATTGGAAAAAATTCTGAATCATGCAATTATACTTTCATACAGCTCTGAACTAGACCCTTTGGTCCAACGTGGCCATGTCAACCAAGTTTCCCAAACTGAACTAATCCCACTTGCCTTCATTTGGCCCATATCCCTTTAAACCTTTTCTATTCAAGTACTTGTCCAAATGTCTTTTAAATTTAACTTACCAGAATCTACCAATTCCTCCAGTAGTTCATTCTTTATACATACCATCCTCTGTATGAATAGGTTGCCTCTCAAGTCCCTTCTAAATCTTTCGCCTCTTGCCTATGCCCTCTAGTTTTGAACTCCCCTACCTAAAACAGACTTTGCTATTCACCTTATCCATGCCATTCATGATCTTATAAACACTTGGAAAGGCAGGGATTGATCAATGATAGCCTGCATGGATTTGTTGGAGGGAGTTTCTGTCGATAGACAAGGAGGAGGCTGGAGGAACACAAAGCATTAGGAGGTGGACAAGTCAATGTTTCGGGTGTAACCCTTCTTCAGGACTCAGGGTGGGTGTAAGGGGAGCTACAGATAAAGCGCCGGGGGTAGTGGGGAAGCGTTTTGGGTGGGGAGGGGGCCGGGATGGTGAGGTAGGGTAGGTAAACACAGGTAGAGGATATGATCTGGTTGGTCAAGGGGAGGAATGAATCCAGTTGGTAGCTGGAAGATGGGATCACATCAGAGTAATGGAAGGGAGAGGGAGGGGCTGGGAAGGGAGTCAGGGAATAGGAAGGGAGGTTATTTGAAATTGGAGAGCTCAATGTTAAGTCCTTCGGGCTGTTGGCTGCCCAGGCAGAAGATAAGGTGCCCCCCATTTTGCAGTCTGATTCACTGTGGCAATGGAAGAGGCCAAGGATGGCCACGTTGGAAAGGGGAATTAAAATAGGTGGTGATTAGGTGGTCAGGTTGGCCCCTGCAGGCCTGGCTGAGAGACTCGAAGAAACATTTAATTTTGGTTTCACCGGGTGGAGAAGACACACTGGGAGCACTGGAATACAGTAAACTACGTTGGAGGAGAGGCAGGTAAATTACTGTTTCATCTGGCAGTGATGTGCTGGCAGGATTTGCATCTTTTCCGTTTGCAGGGGAAGGTACCTGGGGGGTCGGGGGTTTGGGGGGGGTGGGGGGGGAGAGTTGCGCAAACCAAGGATTAGTAAACCGAAAAGTCCTTGCGGAATGCAGAGAGGGGTGGTGAGGAGAAGATATTCTTGGTGGGGGGACCTAATTGGAGTTGGTGGAAGTGCTTAAGGATGATACGTTGGATGTGGAGACTGGTGGGATAGTAGGTGAAGACAAAGGTGACCCTTAGAACAGTGGAGTGGGGAATTCAGGAGGTGCAGTGAAGGGCTGTCTGGATTACAGAGAGGGTAAAAGCACATTGTTTAAAATAGGTGGACATCGAGGATGCTTGGGAGTGGAATGTCTCCTCGTCTGAGCAAATGCTGTGGAGCGGTGGAATTGGGAAAAAGGGATGGAGTTCTTGGGTGGGAGAAGGTGTTGTCCAAGTAGTTATGGGAGTCTGTGGGCATAGTAAATGTCCACCTGGAGTGCCCATGGCCATCCCCTGGATTTGGAGGAAATGGGAAGAGTTAAAGGAAAGGTTTTTAAGGGTGAGGACAATTTCCTATCAGTAGAGAGAGAGAGAAAGGGTGCTACGAAAGCATATGCTATGCTTGCCTTCATTAGCCATGGCATAGAATATATGAAAAAGTGAGGACTGCAGATGCTGGAGATCAGAGTCGAAAAGTGTGGCACTGGAAAGCACAGCAGGTCAGGCAACATTGAGAAGCAGGAGAGTCGACGTTTTGGGCATAAATCCTTTAGCAGAAATGATGAAGAGCTTCTGCCTGAAACGTCAACTCTCCTTCTCCTCGGATGTTGCCTGACTTGCTGTGCTTTTCGAGCGCCACACTTTTCGATATAGAATATAGGAGCAAAGAGGTCTTGTTACAAGTTTATCAAACAATGTTTAGGCCATAGATGGAATGCTGTGTGTAGATGTGGTTGCTACACCACCATAACAACATGATTGCACAGGAGAGGGTGCAGAGGAGATTCACCAGGATGTTGCCTGGGTTGAAAAAACTGAGTTATGAGGAGGAACTGGATAGTCTGGGTTTTTTCTTTGGAACAAAGAAGACAGAGGGGACCTGAATGAGGTATCCAAAATTATAAGAGGCATGGACAGGGTAGATCATAAGAATCTATTCCCCAGGGCCAAAAGTCTAAGGCCAGAGGGTACAAGTTTAATGTGAGTAGTAAGTGGTTTAGTGGAGATATGAGGATTTTCTTTTCACTCAGAGGGTGGTAGAATTACAGACTATGCTGCCTAAAAGCATGATTGAGGCAGGTACTCTCGTAACACTTTAGAAGCATTTAGCTGAGCACTTAATAAAATGCAAGGGCATGGGCCAAGTACAGGTAAAAGTGATTAGTGTAGTGTGGTGTTTGTTAGTATAGACAGAGTGAGCCAAAAGGCCTATTTCTACGCAGTATAACTCTATGCGTGGCATTAACTTTCTCATCATTTTGGATGCGATGCATTACGAAAGTTAATTATTTCTTGCAATTTTTGTCATACTTTACCAGTAAAGATTCTCCAGTCAGAGATGATGTCAGTTGGTAAACTTGTTTTATTCTAGTATTGTTATGAACATCAACATTCACTGCTTATCCAAGAGCAGAATCATAATGTTTTATTCCATTTTTCACTTTGAATGATGATTAGATTAGATTCCTGACAGTGCGGAAACAGGCCCTTTGGCCCAACCAGTTCACAATCGACCCTCCGAAGAGTAACCCACCCAGACCTATTTCCCTCTGACTAATGCACCTAACATTATGAGCAATTTAGCATGGCCAACTCATCTGACCTGCACATCTTTGTGACTGTGGGAGGAAACCAGAGCACCCAGAGGAGACCACACAGACACGGGGAGAACGTGCAAACTCCACACAGCCAGTCACCCAAGGCTGGAATCGAACCCAGCTCACTGGTGCTGTAATGCAGCAGTGCTAACCACTGAGCCAATGTGCCACCCCATCTAGCCACTTATCAGATTGATTAACACAAACTATATTTAAATATATCTGCACCAAACGATTAAGAAGTCTCCCTAAGTAGAATTTCTGTATCAAAAATGCCCAAGACAGACTGCATGCCTTGCTTTCATAAGGAACTGCCAAATCAAACAAGTTTAAGCAAGGATGAGCAGCTTTGCTTTAGTGACAAAATTTGTGTAACAGGACTAATGAACAGTTAAAGCTATACAACAAACCACGACAAAGCAACAACATTAAGCTTCCAGTTAACTAACATCTAGGACCATCCGCCTGATCCCAGCACAGTACCAGTGGGTTGAAAGTGAGCAAATGTAATACTCCTATTCAAGAAAGTAGGAAAAAAAAATCAGAAATTACATTTCAGTTAGTTTGACGTTAGTCATTAAGAATATGCCAGAATCTATTATTAAGGACCTTTAACTAATAACATTTAGGAAATCAGGAGTCAGCAGAAGCAAAATGGTCTTGTCTCAAAAAAGGGAAATCATATCTGCTGAGTGTAATAATGTTTTAAGATAGATAAAGCTGAACTGGTGGAATTTCCATAATGCACTCAATAAGTTACTATCTAAAAGATTATAATAAAATGTAAGGGCTCATATGGTTGGGATTATAAATTAGTAGGAATAAAGAATTGGTTAACAGACAGAAAGCAAAGAATCGTATAAATAGTACAGGTTCAAATTGGCAGGCTGCAACTTGTGGGATGCCACAGCGCATGGGAAGTTAGCATGTGTTTACAGCAAGCAAGAAGGCAAATGGTATGTTGACCTTTATAGTAAGGGAACTGGTAATGGAAGGAATTATTGCTATCATTTTGTGATTTAGTGAGTCTACACCGAGAGTAGAGTAATGTACACAGTTTTAGTCTTATTCTTGAATAACTTGGAGATGCTGGTGTTGAACTGGGGTGTACAAAGTTAAAAATCACACAACACCAGGTTATAGTCCAATAGGTTTATTTGGAAGCACTAGCTTTCAGAGTGCTGCTCCTTCATCAAGTGGTTGCGGAGGTTAAGATCATGTTCACAGAATTTGTAGTCAAAGGAGTCCAGTGTCATGGAGATGTGATACAGTAAATAATTTTAGACTAAAACTTATAAAAGATGAAAGTTTTCCATCATGGCTATTTAGTTGAATACACACAGTGTATTTGGCACAGAGCCAGTTGGCACATCCTTTAGGTGTTAGATTGATGTTTCAGTGTGCATACAACAAAATGACCCCCACCCCTCCACAATGGATAGAACCCTACTGACAAACATTCTGTCAGTGTGTCTGCCCTAAAGATCAAACCAATTCAACAGTCCTGAGAGCCTTTGGCTCTAGCAGAAATTCCAACATACTGACAGACATGACATGATCTGCTACGGCACAGCAAGATATGTATACCATGAGCATACAGGTAGAACGTAGATGAGCAAGCATTAAGAGGGCAAATGAGTAGCCGAAATGTACCCTCGTCCAAGCTGTGAACTGCCTGTAGGTGTACACAAAATGTCACTGTTGCAGCCTTTCAATGTTAGTTGCTGGTGTGTTCTGCAATAAAAGGTTTGTTTGCTGATCAGCCTATAAGTGTACTGGAGTAGCATCACAAATGTCATAAGAGATTGGTAAATGTGACATGCCAACATCCATGGAAGTCACGATTTGGAGGTGCCGGTGTTGGACTGTGATGGACAAAATTAAAAATCACACAACACCAGGTTATAATCCAACAGGCTTATTTGGAAGCACTGGCCTTTGAAGCACTGCTCCTTCATCAGGTGGTTGTGGAGCAGAATCATAAGACACAGAATTTATAGCAACAGGATTGCACTGTCATGGAATATAACATTAAACAAATTTAGCTTAAGTCTTGCATCTTTTGGAAATATCATGTTAGTTTCAGTTCCTTCATATGTAAATCTCAGAACGTTTTAAAGTTACATTCGCAAGAAATCTTTAAAAATAGGTGCCATCCTAGCTCAGATAATGCATTGACGGTAAGAGGTTAAAGTCTGTCTGTGTTCCCAATGTTAGGTCAGACTGATTCTATTTCTAAAATGGGATTTACAGAATCTTACATGGATTTATACAGTTTTTGAGCAAAATAATATGTAATTCTGCAAGTACAAATTTACCCCACAAACTTGTGTGCGCGCACGCAGGAGACCAAGTGAGTGTGTGCATGTAGGTGTATGTGTGAGGGTGTGATGTCTGTGAGAGTGTGTGTATGTGTATGTGTGTAAGTGTAATGGGTATAAGTCTGTGAGAGGGTGCATGTATGGGTGTGAGTGTATGAGAGAGCTTGTGTATGAGACAGGGTCCGTGTGAGTGTGTGTGTGGGTCTTCTGATGGACTACTCTTTAGTATCTGTCTCATTCTTGGATACATCCACCTCCATCAAGGATGGGCACCTCCGCACCTCACTCTCCCACAAACCCACAGATAACCTCACAATGCTACACTTCTCCAGCTTCCACACAAAACATTAAAACTGCCATCCTCTGTGGACAAGCCCTATACATATACAGGATCTGTTCAGATGAGGAGGAATGTGATGGGCACTTGGAAGCACTCAAGGATGCCCTCATAAGAATGGGGTACAATGCTCAACTCATTGACCGCCAGTTCCAATGAGCCACAGCGAGAAACCGTACTGACCTTCTCAGGAGACAGACATGAGCTGCAATCATTAGACTACCCTTTGTTATCCAGTACTTCCCAGGAGCTGAAAAACTACACCATGTTCTTCACAGCCTGCAACACATTATCGATGAGGATCAGCACCTCTCCAAGACCTTCCCCATGCCTTTAAACAATCACCAAACCTCAAACAGATCATTGTTCGCAGCAAACTGCCCGGACTTCAGGATAACATCATACAACCTTGTCATGGCAGATGCTGCAAGATGTGTCAGAGTGTCGACACAGATACCACCATTACATGTGGGGACATCACCCACCATGTGCGCGACAGGTACTCATGTGACTCGACCAACATTGTCTGACTGATACGCTGCAGGCAACGATACCCTGAGGCATGGCACATTGTTGAGACCGAGCAGAGGCTACAGCAACGGATGAATGGACACCGCACAACAATCACCAGCTAGGCGTGTTCCCTCATATTTGGAGAACACTTCAGTGGTACAGGACATTCAGCCTCGGACCTTTGGATGACCATTCTCCAAGGCAGACTTTGGGACAGGCAACAACGCAAAGTGACCGAGCAGAGGCTGATAGCCAAATTTGGTACACATGAGGATGGCCTCAACTGGGGACCTTGGCTTTTTGTCACACTACAGGTAACCCACTGCACTATACAGTCTCTCACACACATGTACACACATGCACTCCGATAGACCCAAACACTGACACAGACCCTCTCTCATACACAAGCTCTCTCTCATACAGTCACACATACAGCCTCCATTCTCACATCCACACACACACCCTCTCACAGACGTATACCCCATTACACTCATACACATACACAAACACACACTCTGTCACACTCATACTCCCACACACACACCCACATGCACAAACTCACTCAGTTTCCCCTGCACATGCACACATAAGTTTGTGGAGTGAATTTGTACTTGAAGAATTACATTTTATTTTGCTTAAAAACCACATAAATTCATGTAAGATTCTGTAAATCCAATTTTAGAAATTGAATCAGTCTGAACTAACACTGGGACATAGACAGACTTTAACCTTACACCTTCAATGCATTATCCACAATTGGAGAGGGTGAAGACATGACTGCCAAGCTGATTCAGCATGCTGCACGCATGACGTAGGAGGTCATGGACAGTGATGTTGTCTCTGGCTCCTTTAGCTGTGGACAATGTGTACACATTCAGCTTCTTAAGGAGCATATTGCAGCACTGAAGAAAGAACTAGATGACCTCAGGCTCATCCGAGGGAACAAGAATTTTCTGGAGAGGACCTTCAGTGAGGTCATTACACCGAGCATACCAGAAGAGAGAAAAAGGGAGATGACGATGAGGAATGAAGAGATGTACAAGAGACCCCGAGGGAAGTACCTCTTGTGAACAGGTTGAATCTCTTGGAAACTGGCGAGACAGATGGCACTGCCAGTCCGAAAGGCGGACAGGTCTGCCAATCGAAAGTTGGCGTGGAGGGAGAGCCGAGGAGTCAGACATCATATAGGGACTCCATAGTGAGGGGGACTGAAAGGGGTTTCTGCGGCAACAGGCGGGATTTGAGGATGGTGTGTTGCCAGGATCCAGGATGTCACCAACAGAGTGCAGGGAATCCTCAAGGGCGAAGGTGAAGAGCCAGAGGTTGTGGTGCATGTCGGTCCAAATAAGGTCGGGAAGAAGAGGAGGGACATTCTACAACGGGACTTCAGAAAACTCAGAAGAAGGCTGAAAAACAGGATTTCCAGGGAGGTTATCTCCGGTTTGCTTCCAGTTCCTTAGACTGGAGAGGACAGGAACAGGGAGTTAATGGACTTGAATGTGTGGCTGAGGAACTGGTGCAGGATACAAAGATTTAAATTCTTGGATCACTGGGGTATGTTTTGCGGCAAGGATAAATTATACAAGGGGGAGGGCGTGCACCTTAATAGGTGGGGGACAAGTATTCTGGCAGGCAGGTTTGCCACTGCAACACAGGTGTGTTTAAGGTAAGAAGTTGGGGGGGTGGGGGATGGGTGGGGAGGGAGGGGCAATCTGGAAATTTAAGAAGGAAGTTAAAGGGAAAGTGAGAATAAGAAAAGTTAAGAAAGACAACAGAATCAATGGAGCAGAAAACTCAAGAAGGGATCATACAGTATGGTCAAGTGAAATAGGGATTGATAGGGAGGGTGAGGGGATTAACAAATTAAAAATATTATATACGAATGCACGATGCATAAGAATTAAGGTGGACGAGCTTGAGGCTCAGTTGGAAATTGGCAGGTACAATGTTGTGGGGATAACTGAGACATGGCTTCAAGTGGACAGAGCCTGGGAAATGAATATTCAAGGCTATATGTGCTATCGAAAGGACAGTCCGATGGGCAGAGGGGATTGGTGAGGAATGATATTCAGTCCCTTGTGAGGGGAGACATAGAATCAGGAGATGTAGAGTCAGTATGGATAGAGCTGAGAAATTCTAAGGGTAGAAAGGCCCTAATGGGAGTTATCTACAGGCTCCCAAACAGTAGTCTGGATGTAGGGTGTAAGTTTAATAAGGAGTTGAAATTGGCCTGTCGCAAAGGTATTACTACAGTTGTTATTGGGGATTCAAATGCAGGTAGACTGGGAGAGTCAGGAAGGTACTGGACCCCAATAAAGGGAGTTTGTGGAGTGCCTCCGAGGTGGATTCTTAGAAAACTTGTACTGGAACCTACCAGGGAGAAGGCAATTCTGTATCTGGTGTTGTGCAACGAACCTGATTTGATCAGGGACCTTGAAGTAAAAGGAGCCATTAGGAGGTAGTGACCATAATATGATAAGTTTTAATCTGCAATTTGAGAGGGAGAAGTGAAAATCGGAAGTGTCAGTATTGCAGTTGAACAAAGGGAAGTATGGAGCTAAGAGAGAGGAGCTGGCCAAAGTTCAATGGCTCAATACCCTAGCGGAGATGGCAGTGGAACAACAATGACAGGTATTTCTGGATATAATGCAGAAGGTGCAGGATCAGTTCATTCCAAAGAGGTAGATAGATCCTAAGGAGAGGCAGGGGCAGCCGTGGCTGACGAGGGAAGTTAAGGACTGTATAAAGATACAAGAGAAAAAATATAACTAAGCAAAGATGAGCGAGAAGCTGGAGGACTGGGAAACATTTAAAGAGCAACAGAGAATAACCAAAAAGGCAATACCTGGAGAAAAAAATGAGGTACAAAGGCAAACTGGCCAAAAATATAAAGGAGGATAGTAAAAGCCTTTTTGGTATGTGAAAAGAAAAAAAAATGGTTAAGATTAAAATTCTGTCCTTGAAGACAGAAACGGGTGAATTTATTATGGGGAACAAGGAAATGGCAGAAGAGTCGAACAGGTACTTTGATCAGTCTTCACTGGGGAAGACACAAGCAATCTCCCAGATGTAATAGTGACTGAAGAACCTAGGGTAATGGATGAAATGAAGGGAATTTATATTAAGCAGGAAATGGTGTTGGATAGACTGTCAAGTCTGAAGGCTGATAAGTCCCCGGGACCTGATGGTCTGCATCCCAGGGTACTTAAGGAGGTGGCTCTAGAAATCGTGGTTGCGTTGGTGATCATTTTCCAAAGTTCTATAGACTCAGGATCAGTTTCTGTGAATTGGAGGGTGGCTAATGTTGTCCCACTTTTCAAGAAGGGAGGGAGAGAGAAAAAAAGGGAATTATAGACCGGTTAGCCTGACGTCAGTGGTAGGAAAGATGCTGGAGTCAATTATAAAAGATGAAATTACGACTTGTTTGGATAGCAGTAACAGGATAGGTCAGAATCAGCATAGATTTACGAAAGGGAGATCATGCTTGACTAATCTGTAGTTTTTTGAGGACATAACTAGAAGATGGACAAGGGAGAGCCAGTGGATGTAGTGTACCTGGACTTTCAGAAAGCCTTTGATAAAGTCTCACATAGGAGATTAGTGAGCAAAATTAGGGCACATGTTACTGGGGGCAAAATACTGACTTGGATTGAAAAGTGGCTAGCTGACACAAAGCAAAGAGTAGTGATAAACAGGTCCCTTTTGGAATGGCAGGCGGTGACCAGTAGGGTACCACAAGGTTTGGTGCTGGGACTGCAGGTGTTTGCAAAATACATTAATGATATAGATGAAGTTATTAAAAGTAATATTAGCAAATTTGCTGATGACACATAGCTGGGTGGCAGCGTGAAATGTGACGAGGATGTTACGAGAATACAGGGTGACTTGGATAGACTAGGTGAGTGGACAGATGCATGGCAATGGAAGTTTAATGTGGATGAATGTGTGGTTATTCACTTTAGTGGCAAGAACAGGAAGACAGATTACGACCTAACTTGACTCCATTTAGATAAAGGGGAAGTACAACGAGATCTAGGTGTTTGTGTACATCAGTCAATGAAAGCAAGCATGCAGGCCCAGCAGGCAGTGAAGAAAGCTAATGGCATGCTGGCCTTCATAACAAGTGGAATTGAGTATATGAGCAAAGAGATCCTTCTGCAGCTGTACAGTGCCCTGGTGAGACCACACCTGGAGTACTGCGTGCAGTTTTGGTCTCCAAATTTGAGGAAGGACGTTCTGGCTATTGAGGGACTGCAGTGTAGGTTCACGAGGTCAATTCCCGGAATGGCAGGACTATCATATGTTGAAAGATTGGAGCGACTTGTATACACTTGATTTTAGAAAAATGAGAGGGGATCTGATTGAGACATATAAGATTATTAATGGATTGGACACTCTGAAGCAGGAAGCTTGTTTCCACTGATAGGTGAGTCCAGAACCAGAGGACACAGTTTAAAAATAAGGGGTAGGCCATTTAGAACAGAGTTGAGGAGAAACTTCTTTACCCAGAGAGTGGTAGATATATGGAATGCTCTGCCCCAGAAGCCAGTGGAGGCCAAGTCTCTGAATACTTTCGAAAAAGGGATGGATAGAGCTCTTAAAGATAGTGGAATCAAGGGTTGTGGGGATAAGGCAGGAACAGGATGTTGATTGTAGATGATCAGCCATGATCATAACGAATGGTGGTGCATACTCGAAGGGTCTATTGTCTATCTGAGCTGAGATGGCACCTATTGTTAAAGCTATCTTGAGAATGTAACTTGAAAAAAGTTCTGGGATTTATATATGAAGAAACTGAAACTAGTATTATCTTTCTAAAAGATGAAAGACTTAAGCTAAATTTGTTTCATATTATATTCCATGACACTGCAATCCTCTTGCTATAAATTCTATGTCTTATGATTCTGCTCCACAACTACCTAATGAAGAAGTAGCGCTTTGAAAATTAGTGCTTCCAAATAAACCTGTTGGACTATAACCTGGTGTTGTGTGATTTTTATCAATGTCCATGGTTAAGGCCTACATGCTGCTGGTGCACATTGATTGTGCCATGAGATGCTGCTTGTTCCTAAGCAATATGAAAGTCCTTCAGAATAAGCAGAATAAGTTGCCAGGTACCTTCAGAATAAGTTACCAGGTATCAATCCCAATTTTCCTTACTGGCTTTCTCAATGTCTGACTTGGTTGGCATATTTGTTAAAATTATAAGTTAAATACTAATGAGGTAAGCTGGGCTGTTAACAAGGTGTTTAAGCAACATTAATCTCCCTTAACTGGCAACTCGCCACTGCCTACCCTACTGTGTGCCAAAAGCAAATAGGATGCTCCCAAAAGTAGAGATGGGCTTTTCATCCAATTCTATCATAAATCTTGCCATTGTCCACATTGCTCAAATCCCTAGAAGATTCCACCCACCAGCTCTGTTTTTCAGGGAGAAAGTGAAGATTGCAGATGCTGGAGATCAGAGTCAAAGAGTGTGGTGTTGGAAAAGCACAGTCGGCTGTGATTTTCTAGCACCACAATCTTAGAGCTTTGCTTGTCAGTTTTATCCATCTCACAATGCACTGGTGCCAGCCATAAATTTTGAAATTGTACTTATTTGGAGCTCAGCGTGGAGAATACCAGCTGCAGATCGATCTCTGCAGGTATTATTCATGAGCCAGACTGGTTAATCCATTATCAACAGGGTTTGCAGATCTTCCTGAATTAGATAGTGGTTACGGAGGAGTGACTTAATTCTAAGCTTCCATTTCCAGGTGTGCCTTATCGAGTAGCTTTCAATTCCAGGGGTTGAAAAAGGACCCTTTGCGGCAGTGTCATTACCCCTGGACTGAGAGACCCAGGTTCAAGTCCCACCTGCTCTGCGGGGGTTTAATAACATCTCTGAACAGGTTGATTAGGAAAAATATATTAAAAACTAAAAAAACTGGGGTCTATAAGGAGAACTATAATGGTGCAGTGGTAATGTCCCTGCTGCTGGGCTAATAGTTCCCTAGCTTAAGTCCCACTTTTTCAGAGGCGTAACAATGTCTCTGAAGAGATAGATCAGAAAATAAATACAGGGGTTGGTAGGGGGCCCTCTTGTGGCGGAGTGATAGCATCCCTACCCCAGCATCAAGAGACTTGGGTTTCTCCTCCAGAGGTATATAATTACATCTCTGAACAGGTTGATTAGAAAAATAAGTTAATTAACAAATTTACAGGGGTCAGTAGGCCTTTGTGGTTCAGTGATAGTGTTTATACCTTTGAGCCAGAAGGGCCGAGTTTTCAAGTTCCACCTACTTCACAGGTGCACGTAACAAGTTGATTAGAAAAATGCCTAAAGAAATTGCTTGGATTTATTGAATGAATGGCTAGTGTGCAACGCAGAGTGAAGCCAGCAGCATGGGTTCAATTCCTACACTGACCATGAAGAACCTCCTTCTCAACCTCTCACCTCACCAGGGGCATGGTGACCCTCAGGTTAAGCTACCACTAGTCATCACTCTCTAATGAAAGAGCGGCCTTCTGTTCAAGTAGGACTACAGCAACTTTCATTGCAAAGACCAAGAGGATGGAAGCAAAAGATTTTAGGGTTCTTGTGCCAGTGTGATATTGTCCCGATCTCTGGACCAGGAGATCCAGGATTGGGTCCTACCTGCTCCAGAGGTGTGTAGTGACAGCTTTGAATAGGTTGATTAGAAAATATTCCACAAATTCCAAGAAAGGGCTCATGTGTCACAATGGTAATATCTGTATCTCTGTGCTAGGAGGCAGAGATGCAAATTCCACTGGCTTCAGAGGTGCTTAAAAAAGCTGGTGCCATGACTTCGTGGGTTGATGCACCTGCCCTATACACAGGAGATCTATAGTTTGAACCTCAGCAGTGTCTTTCTGCTTTTTAACTAACCTGATGTGCATGTGACAGCTTTCGGTACGCTATTGCATTCATTTTACAACAAATACATAACAATTGTAGTTTCTACATGTGGAGAGGAATAAATACTTTTACAATCATAAGTACAAATGATTTATTTTATGGAGTCAGTTAGCTCAGTTGACTGGATGGCTTGTTTGCCAATTGGCAGGATACCAACAGTGCAAGTTCAATTCCTGTACTGGCTCAGGTTAACCAAGCCCTTCAGCTGAGGTGAGGTGACCCTCAGGTTGAATCCACCATCTGGTATCTGAACTGGATAACATAACATGTTTGGAAAGGTTGATTAAAATAACTATATTGAACCATTGAATGTTGATGAAAAGAAACAAAAAGTTAAAGCTTTAGGGGCTTTTGTGTGCAGTGGTAGCATCCTTTCCTCTGTGCTGGGAAACCTGAGGACAAGTACCTGCAACTGAAGAAGTGTGGAATAACATCTCTGAATGGGTTGATTAAAAATATCAGTCTTGGAGGGCTCTTGTGCTACAATGTACTGTCCCTGTCTCTTAACCACGAGGCACAAGTTTAAATCCCATCTGCTTCAGCGGTATGTAATAACATATCTTACTAGGTTGATCAGGAAAATATCTATAAAGGTCAAGATAAACATGTTGATCAGAAAATATCTGCAATAAATAACTGAATGATGGATTCCAGAAGGAAAAACCAGTCAGATTTGCAAATGTTTGTCTGATGCCTCCTGTATACTTCCAAAATGAGGGTTGGTTTAGCTCAGTTAGCTGGACAGTTGGTTTGCGAAGTAGTTTGCTTCCACCAGTGTAGATTTAATTCCCAAACCAGCTGAGGTTACCATGAAGGACTTTCCTTCTCAACCTCTCCTCTCACCTGAGGTGTGGTGGCCCTCAGGTTAAATCACAGGCAGCTCTTTCTCTCTAATGAGAAAGTAGCCCTGTGGTCTGATAAGGGTCATCAAGGAGAAAGTGAGGACTGCAGATGCTTGAGATCAGAGTTGAGAGTGTGGTGCCAGAAAAGCACAGCATAAGCCAAAACATCGACTCTCCTGCTCCTCGGATGCTGCCTGACCAACTGTGCTTTTCCAGCACCACACTCTCTACTATGGACTGGTAAGTCTATGACAACTTGAACTGTCTTCCAAAATTGAGCATCATGATATAACCAGGATATCAATTTCCAAATATGACAAAGACTGGGGTTGGGGGCTATTATGGCACAGTGATAAGGCCCCTACCATTAGGCCAGGAGGCCCAAGTTCCAGTCCCATCTGCTCTAGAGGTATAGAATAATATCTTGAAACAGGCTGATTAGAAAATATCTACTTAAATGAATGAAGGGAACCATTATGGTGCAGTGGCATTATTCTGACCTGAGTTCAAGTTTCACCTGCCTCAGATGTGTAACAATACATCTAAACAGGTTGATTAGAAAATATCTACAAAGACCAAGACAAATTTGGACAGTGCATGTCTTTTATGATTTGTATTGCAATATAATCATTTTTTATGATTGGATAGTTGGAGACACTTGACACTGCAAAGGCTACGGGCATGACAACATTCTGGCAAGTACTGAAGACATGCTCCAGAGCCTCTCCTCCAACACCCCCAGTTCAGAATGGTTCTAATATAAGTAAGTCTGAATAACAGCAAGCTCCAAGTGCAGCATCACTGTCCCGAATCAAGCACCTCATAGTTTTGAAGAAATATATCCATCTTTGATCAAGGAGAATATTAACTGCTTACTCTTGCATTAAAAGGTAGAAATGAAAAATAAACTGTGGTTTTTCTGGAGCATTTTTGAGTATCATTTGAAGGAAATTCTGAATTTTCTGGAATAGCATAATCAATATACACATTTAAAATTATAATCAATTTTCTTTACTGTGAATTTATCCCACTGCTATCAGCACCAATAGCAGCAAAAAAAGCATAGTCTGTTTAGTACTGTTACTTTGCTTATTTGCCTTTGACAATGTGCTCTGGAAGGATTAAACAAAACAAAATCAAAACAAGTTTGCTCAAGTATGTTAAGGGACTGTCAGTGACCATATCGCTCTAAACCTTTCCTATTCATGTACCCGTCCAAATGTCTTTTAAATACATTTTAAGGAGGTGGGAACCAGAGCTACATATCTGAGATGGGGTCAGTGACAGGACATAGTAAATCTATCAGGAAGGTTTTCCACGTGACTAAACAAAGGGTTCGGTTGAAGTGTGTCTGCTATAACACAGAGTGTCAGAAATAAGAGTGATGAACTTAGAGCATGGATCAGTGCTTAGGACTATGATGTTGTGGCCATAACAGATGTGGGTTTCACAGGGTCAAAAATAGTTGCTAGATGTTCCAGGGTTTAGAATGTTTAAAATGGAAAGGGAGGGAGGAAAAAGAGGAGGGGTGTAGCATTGCCAATGAGAGAGTGCATCACAGCTACAGAAACGAAGGTTGTTGAGGAAGGTTTGTCTACTGAGTCAGTATGGGTGGAAGTTAGGAACAGCAAGGGAGCAGCCACCTTATTGGAAGTTTTCTACAGACCCCCTAATAGCAGTAGGGAGATTGAAGAACTCATAGGCCGGCAGATTTTGGAAAAATGCAAACATAGCAGGGTTGTTGTTATGGGTGACTTCAACTTTCCCAATATTGACTGGAACCCCCTTAGTGTGCAGATGGTTTGGACGGAGCCGTTTTTGTCAGGTGTGTTCAGGAAGGTTTCCTTACTCAGTATGTAGACAGACTTATGAGAGGAGGGGCCATTTTGGATTTGGTGCTCGGCAATGAACCAGGACAGGTGTCAGATCTCGTGTTGGGAGAACACTTTGGTAACAGTGACCACAACTGCCTCACATTTACCATAGCCTTGGAGAGGGAAAGGAGCAGTTACCAAGGGAAGATATTTAACTGGGGAAAAGGAAATTATGACACTATCAGACAGGAGTGGCAAGTACAGATTGAGAGCTATTGTTCCACAGAAAGGGCACAACAGACATGTGGAGACTGTTTAAGGAGCAGTTGTTGTGAGTGATGCACAAATTTGTTCCTCTGAGACAGGCAAGAAGGGGTAAGATTAAGGAGCCTTGGATGACGAGAACAGAGAAACTTCTCATCAAAAGGAAGACGTTAGCTTACATAAGGTGGAGGAAGCAAGGATCTAGCACAGCTTTAGAGGATTACAGGCTTGCTAGAAAGGAGCTCAGAAATGGACTGAGGAGAGCGAGGAGGGGGCACGAGGAAGGCTTGGCAAGAAGGATTAGGGAAAACCCAAAGGCGTTTTACTCATATGTGAGGAATAAGAAAATGATCAGGGAGAAGGTAAGGCCAGTCAGGAATAGCATAGGGGACCTGCGCATGGAGACTGAGCAGACAGGGAAGCCCTAAATGAGTTTTTAGCTTTAGTTTTCACCAAGGAAAGGGACCTTGTTGTGAATGAGAATTTCAAGGAGCTGGAAAACAGGCTTGATCAGATCAAGATTGATGAAGTTGATGTGCTGGAAATTTTGGAAAACATTAAGATTAATAAGTCCCCAGGGCCAGACCAGATTTATCCTAGGCTGCTTTGGGAAGCGAGAAAGGGGGTTGCTAAGCCGCTGGCAAAGATTTTTGCTTCCTCACTCTCCACGGGAGTCGTACCGGAGGATTGGAGGGAGGCGAATGTTGTTACTCTTTTCAAGAAGGGGAATAGAGAAATCCCTGGCAAGTATAGACCAGTCAGTCATACGTCTGTGGTCAGCAAGGTTTTGGAAAGAATTATGAGGGATAGGATTATTTATGACTATTTGGAAAAACATAGCGTAATTAAAGGCACTCAGCATGGCTTTGTGATGGGCAGGTCATGCCTCACAAATCTTACTGAGTTCTTTAAGGAGGTGACAAGACATGTTGACGAAGGTCAAGCAGTGGATGTGGTGTATATGGACTTCAGCAAGGCATTTGATAAGGTTCCCAATAGTAGGCTCATTCATAAAGTCAAGAGGTATGGGATACAAAGAGATTCAGAATTGGTTGGCTGGCAGAAGGCAGAGAGTGGTTGTAGTTGGAAAGTATTCTGCCTGGAGGTAAGTGGTGAGTGGTGTCTCGCAGGGACTCTGCTCTTTGTAGTTTTTATAAATGACTTGGAAGAGGAGGTTGAGGGTTGGCGGATGGCGTTCAACCTGGATTAATGTGAAGTGATGCATTTTGGAAGGTTGAACTTGAATGCTGAATATAGAATTAACGACAGGATTCTTGGCAGTGTGGAAGAACAGCGGGATCTTGGTGTTCAAGTGCATAGATCGCTCAAAGTTGCCACCCAAGTGCATAGGGTTGTTAAGAAAGCATATGGTGTTTTGGCTTTCATTAACAGGGGAATTGAATTCAAGAGGTTTCGCTGCAGCTCTACAAGACCCTGGTGAGACCACACTTGGAATATCGTGTCCAGTTCTGATTGCCCTATTATAGGAAAGATACGTTCGCTTTGGAGAGGGTGCAAAGAAGCTTACTAGGATGCTGCCTGGACTGGAGGGCTTGTCTTACAAAGGGAGGTTGACTAAGCTTGGACTTTTTTCTCTGGAGAGAAGGAGGAAGACAGGTGACCTGATCGAGGTATACAAGGTGATGAGAGGCATGGATAGAGTCAATAGCCAAATACTTTTCCCCAGGTCAGGATTGACTGGCACGAGAGGTCATAGTTTTAAGATATTAGAAGGATGGTATAGAGGAGATGTCAGAGGTAGGTTCTTTATGCAGAGAGTTGTGAAAGCATGGAATGCATTGCCAATGATGGTGGTGGAAATAGAGTCATTAGGGACATTTAAGCGAATGCTGGACATGCACTTGGACAGCAGTGAATTGAGGGGTGCGTAGGCTAGGTTATTTTATTTTAGATTAGGAAAAATTCTTGGCATAACATCGTGGGCCAAAGAGCCTGTTCTGTGCTGTACTTTTCTATGTTCTATGTTTGAAATACTGCAATTGTACCTGCATCTACCATTTCCTCTGACAGTTCATTCCACATATGAACCACCATCTGAAATCTGTTGCAACTTAAAGCATAACTCAGTAATGGAAACCTGGAGCCATTATGACAATGCTCAAGATACACGGGTGATAGACAAAATCCACCAACCCTGAACTAGCTGTATTTTTAAGGAGGAAATGCATTGCGCACTGACCAATCGGAAAATAATTGCTCTGAATGTGGAACTGACATTTTGAAAGGAGCTGAGGGGTCTTTCACTCACAGACTGGCTTCTTCACTCTGATCAATTCACTTATATGGGAAAGAAAGTGGTGGAATAGATGCCAAATTGGCAGGCACAATGGGATGAAGATTGAGGAGCTGGAGAGAAATTTGTGGCTGGGAGGTGGGGTTAAGTGGGGAGGAAGCCAGAGGATGAAAGGCAAAGGTGGTCCAAATAAATTAGGCTAGACAAACAATTGTTTTAGACACTTGATATCATGTTTACAAATTATCCTGGATGGTGTCAAAACATCTTGAGTGTTGTCCAAGTGTTATCAATCCAGGTCAGCGGAAGCTATTCCAGCACACTCCTGATTTGTGCATAGTAGATGACAGGCAGTCTTTGGGGAGTCAGATGGTGAGTTACTCACTGCAGTCCTAGTCTTTGAACTGCTGTTGTAGTCACAGTATTTATGTGGCTAGTCCAGTTCAGTTTTTGGTGACTGGTAACCAGTGGGCGGCACGGTGGCACAGTGGTTAGCACTGCTGCCTCACAGCGCCAGAGACCCGGGTTCAATTCCCGACTCAGGCGACTGACTGTGTGGAGTTTGCACGTTCTCCCCGTGTCTGCGTGGGTTTCCTCCGGGTGCTCCGGTTTCCTCCCACAGTCCAAAGATGTGCAGGTTAGGTGAATTGGCCATGCTAAATTGCCCTTAGTGTTAGGTAATAAGGGGTAAATGTAGGGGTATGGGTGGGTTGCGCTTCGGCGGGTCGGTGTGGACTTGTTGGGCCGAAGGGCCTGTTTCCACACTGTAAGTAATCTAATCTAATCTACAAGGATGTTCAAAGTTAAAAATCACACAACACCAGGTTAAAGTCCAACAGGCCTGATGAAGGGCTTTTGCCCGAAACATCAATTCTCCTGCTCCTCAGATTCTGCCTGACCTGTTGTGTTTTTCCAGCACCACACTGTCAACAGAAATTTAATTAATTTAGTTTTGTTCGAGTGGGTGGGAGAATGGGAGACTGCAAGACATTGAGTTTAGATTAGGCAGTAATGAGGGTGATTATGAGTGATAATCCTTATAAGTAGTCCTCTCACTACTCACTAGACAGAATCTCATCTTGATGCTCAGGATTTGTTTTGAGAAAGTGATTTATTGGTCTTGGTGTTGGGAAAGGCCGGAATCAACATCTCACATAATTCTCAAATTTTTCACCATCGTCCACATCATTTCAAGAATATTTTGCTCAAAGCCTTAGGCCTGATCATAGGTTGCATGATGATGTATCTCCAGAACAAATCTCAGGGAAAGGATGGGACTAGAAAGTGTGAGGGAATCTAATACTGCCATGATGCCTAGTAGAGAGGAGACTTGCACATTCTAGTTGGAGGGGTGGAGGGGCAAGAGAAGGATTTTCCACCTGTAATCCTACATCAAGGAGCTACGTCTACGGGAGTTCCTGGCACACCAAAGAAATTCTGTCCCAATACTTAGTGTTGATTTAAATATGTATCAATTAAAGGCAACAGAGCATTGCAGCAACAAAGAATCATTCTGAGTAAAGAACAAGTACCTTGAGAAGCTTATCCTCATCTCAATGGAATAAACAACAAAGAAAATTCCTACTTACATATTCATAAACAAAATCAAACTTTCAAGTCACAATTACTCTATCAGTCAGAATGAATACTCTCTGCTGGAGCCATGTGTAGCAGAAAGTGCCCAAATAACACCAGATGTCTGAGGTTTAACAGTCCAACTGAGATAAGCAAATAGATGGCAAGGAACAAAATCACTGTGTCTCTCTTATGTGACATGCTTTGTAAAAGATGCCGTGATGTGAAATTTTTCTGCCATACTAAATCACACTATAGCATATTTTCTTCAATGTTTGCATATAGGTAATACAATGCACTCAGACAAATAAGCCACATGATCAAGCCCAGGAAATTGTTGGTAATAGTAAAGATTAAAAGGCTAGCGAATCCATCTAATTCAGCAGATTATAACCTTCTTACACATCCTCATCATTTAAGTACTCACCTCAAAGTATACTTTCCCCTAGATATTCCTAATGCTTCTTAAAATTAGTCTTCTCAACATTATTTCTGATCCCAGTAGATTCTTGTTAAATACTGTCAACTTTGTTTTGTATAAACACATCATTTCATCAATTGTCTACTTCATATGAAATAGCAGAGGCAAAATATATAGAATTTATTCATGTATCATTAATATCTTTTAGATCAAATTATATATGCAGAATAAAATCAGGAGAGAGTTCCTTTTAGCTCTGAGAAGCCTTTAAGGAAGTAACTGGCTAGAACTTGGTATGAAACATATATACTTGGAAAAAGGATCTATTCACAGAGAAGAAACAATAAATTTTTAAGGATATAAATGTGCTGCTATGCACATGACTAGAAAGTGGTCACTAAATTACCAAATGGGCTATATCTAAAGTTCACATAAGGAAAACATTACTTTGACTTTAAATTAAGAGGATACTTGTCCATGATTATACACAACAAAGTGAATTAAGTAAGAGGTTTGAACTCACGGTGTTTTTGAATCCATTTGCAGTTTGAAAGGAGTGTTTGTAAATCAACTGACATAGTCCTTAATATCCTGCAGAAAAATAGCTAATGGGATGCATAGAAAAAATGAAGCATCCTTCATAGCTGATAGACAACAACATTAGCAAAGCTTATTGAAATATCCCTGGCTGTTCACCTGTTTTGGGAGGATACAAATTGGGGATAGCATGAAAAAGGTAGTTAATGAAAATCAGGACTTAATGATAGAATTAAAAAATAGTACTCTCCGTTAGAGTAAATGCAATCTTTATCAGTTGTTAGCACCATTTCCTCTTTCTTTTTATTAAATTGAAAATTCAATCCTTCTGTCATATGACAACAAACAAAAAGTGGCTTGCAAAACAATTTTTGAAGCTTTTTTTTCATTGTAACATCATACATTGATACTGTGCTTGCAAATAACTACATAACTCCCAAAAATCCAATTTATTCAGAAGGCTATTGCAGTATCTTTATGGACAAATTACATGTTCCATTATTTATCAGTAAACATGAAGTGCAACACAAGTTTATTGACTGAATTGAATTGGATTGTCACGTATACTGAGGCACAGTGAAAAGCTTTGTTTTGCGAGCAATGTAGACAGATCACAGAGTTAAGTAGCATATATAGGTAAATAATAGGTAAACAGCGGTAAAAACAAAAACACAGGTACAGGTGAATGTTAAGAGCTTGTGAGTCCATTCACTATTCCAATAACAGTGGGGTAGAAACTGTTGTTTTGAAAGTGGCTGATGCGTATGTTCAGGCTTCTGTACCTTCTCCCCAATGGTAGAAGTTGTAGAAAAACATTGCCAGGATGAAATGGATCTTTGAGAATCCTGGTGGCCTTTCCTTGACAACGGGCCTGGTAGATGGATTCTATAGATGGGAGGTTGTCTGGGCTGAGTTCACTACTCTCTGTAACCATCTCCGATCTTGAATGGTACAGTTGCCATACCAGGTAGTGACACATCCAGACAGAGTGCTCTTGATGCTCTATAAAAGTTGGCAAGGGTATTTGCTGTCATGCCAAATTTCCTCAGCTGCCTGAGGAAGAAGAGACGCTGTTGGGCCTTTGTAACCAGTGCATCCGCAAGAAGAGTCCACGAAAGCTTGTTGTGGATAACCACTCCCAGGAGCTTGACACTCTCTACCCGTTCCACCTCTGTGCTGTTAATGTGTAGCAGAACATGAATAACACCCTACCAAAAGTCAATAATGAGTTCTTTGGTTTTGCTAGCATTGAGAGCTAAGTTGTTCTTAGTGCACCATTTTTCAGACTGCAGAACTAAGCATATCTCTGTCATTAACAACTACACTAATTACATTAATAGAACTTCTGAAATTAAAACTCAGAAACTGGACTTCAAAGCATTGGTCAAGCCAAAAGAGTGATATAAAATTTAACAACAAAACAAAATGTTCCTTCAGGCAGACAATCAGAGATATAATAAGTAAATTGGAGCTCTTTCATCAACTCCATGTTGCATAAGTTATTTCATTCACTCTGTTTAAAATGGCTTCAGATTTTGTGTTACATTATTCCTTAATTTCCACTCTCACTGCTCTGGAGTGTTTCAAAGTGAATGAAATAAGTATGATCATCACCAATTCTGAACACTGGACAATAGAAAACTAATTAATGGATAGTATATCGGTAGATGAAAAACATCTCAAGATTAGTAACATGGAACTGAAGCAGTGGTGGAAGAGTGTAAACAGTGAGAACAACGCAGCATTCTAGGGAAAAAAAAATAATTCCTGAGGAAGTTGAGTGTTCCAAAGGATAAAGTTGAAATGTAAATTAGAGTAGATATACTGGCTAGGATAAGGGACCTGGATACAAATCAGGCCGATGAATCTAACAGCATTGACCTGAGGGTGCTTAAAAAATGAAGAGTGCACAATATTAGCCCCTTGCTGACATATTTAACAGCCCACCGGGACCTTAGATTGTTCCCATGAAATGGAAAGTGGCCAAATTTTAGAAAGGGCAGGGGTGCAGAGCTGAAAAATTACAGGCAAATGAATTTAACTTCAACTGTGTTCATAATTTCTGGAAGTGACAATGAGAAATGCACTTAAATTACCATTCTGATAGAGTCATTGGCTGACTAGAGTACAGAAGGAAGCAATTATGCTGTAAAATAATATTTCTGTCTGATCCAGCTGTTAGTCCACAGCCTTGAATGTTAAAACATTTTAATGCAGACCGAAAGTGTTTTCTAAATGCAATGAGGGTTTCTGCCCAGATCAACCTTTAGTCAGTTCCAAGCCCTCACCATCTTCTTGGTGAAAAGATACTCTCAATTCCTGTCTGGTAAGAACAGCAGATTTCCTCCACTGAAGATAAACCACAATTTTTTAAAAATCAACTCGATTGATCCATCACCATTAAATAAATTAATGTTTTGTTTCCTGAATAATTAATTGAATGTAAAGTCCCCCAGCTGTGAAGTTGGTATTTGAATTCAAAATTCCAAAGCACTAGTACAATAACATTATTATTATTATTATTATTATTATTATGCCTCAATTTCTCTGCCCTCTCTTACCCATTCCAACCTATTCTCCCAGGAAATGACCGCATTGCATGCTCTCAGATCCAACTTTGATTTGATAATTAAGCCTGCTGGATAGGGGTGGTGCTGTTGTAGTCTGGTGGATGGACCTCTGTATTGCAAAGGCTGAGTGTCAGCTCTCAGATACCTCCTGCTATCTCCCCCGAGACCATGACCCCATGGTACAACATCAGGCCATTGTACCAATAACCTCATTTCATCTGGCGATCTCCCCTCCCCCCTTCCCCCCCCCCCCACCCACTGCCTCCGAGCTGATAGTCTCCTAGCCCTCCACAGCTCACTTCTACCTCCTTCCCAAAATCCACAAACAGGACCGCTCAGGCAGACCCATTACTTCTCCCTACTCCTGCCCCATCGGATGTATCTCTTCCTATCTTGACTCAGTCTTTTCTTCCTTGGTCCAGCCTATGTCCACTTATATCCGCATTTCCTCGGATGCTTTATGCCAGTTTCGGAATTTCCAGTTTGCAGGATCCAGAAGCCTCCTCTTTATCATGGATGGGCAATCCCTTTACACATCCATCCCCCACCAGGGTGACCTCAGGGCTCTCTGCTTCTTCCTGGAGCAAAGACCTGAACTGTCTCCATCCACCAACCAACAGAAAGAAGAGTGGACCAGGATGCAGCACGGTGGGAACGGTCTTTGCGGAAAGCTGAAATGGGAGGGGAGGGGAATATATGTTTGGCCGAGCTTATTTGCACTCCTCATTTTCTTCAGGTCATATCCCACCATGGCATCCTAGTCCATTCTTCTTTCACTCCCAATAACCCCACCCCACCACACATTGTCATGACACCTTCCACTGCGATCACAGAAAGTGTAACACCTGTCTGTTTATTTCCTCTCTCCTCAACATCCAAGGACCCAAACACACCTTCCAGATGAAGCAGTGCTTTATCTGCACTTCACACAATCTAGTCTATTGCACTTGCTGCTCACAATGTGGTCTCCTCTACATTGGTGAAACAAAGCATAGACTTGCGCGCGGTTTACAAAAAACTTCCAGTTGCCTGCCACTTCAACACACCATCCTGTTCCCTGGCCAACATCTCTATCTCAGGCTTGTTGCAGTGCTCCAGTGAAGCTCTGCACAAGCTGGAAGAAAAACACCTCATTTTCTGCCTGGGGAACCCTGCAGCCCTCTGGACTCAGTATCAAGTTCAATAACTTTAGGGTTTGAGTTCTTCCATGTCCTTACCCCACAATCAGGTCTTGTTACCATGCAGTCTGCTATTAAACATCACCCATTGTTAGCCACTGACAGTCCCCATTAATAGCCGTTCACCATCCTTGCCAGATTGCTATCTACTCCTTTGTCTGTCTAACTGCTCTTCTCTCTGTTTGGGCCCTATCCCCATCTATTGTTTACTCATTAACTCCTCCCCCCCCACCCTATATATAAGTTGACATTTTCCGAGCTACCATCAGTTCTGAGGAAAGTTCACTCAACCCAAAACATTAACTCTGATTTTTCTCCACAGATGCTGCCTGACCTGTTGAGCTTTTCTAGCAATCTCTTTTTTTGTCTCTGATTTACAGGATCTGCAGTTCATTCAGTTTTGATCATTATTATGCTGTCTCCTAAGTTGCTTTTCTGCCAACTACAAGTTACATGATCTTTCCTTTGTGTTCTTGACTATTTGAAAACCAATTTTTTCCTTCTGACTGCACCCTTTCTAAGAAGTGGCAATTGCTTAGGAACTTATATTTGCAAAATTCAATAATTTTTTGAAAGGCCTTGTTGCTACATGAGTCACTGCTGCTTGAAAATTACATTGATGGCATCTTCATTCCACAGTTTTTTCTAGTTTTCAATAAGTCATAGTAAGATAACAAAACTACTTGTTTCAACTGATGTGGCATCACTGATCTGATATACCATTATGTTCTCTGAACTAATGTAGTTGGATGGTTAAATACATGCCACAGTTCATCTAAAGTACATTATAAGACAACAATGTTAAACACAATAGAAGAGGAGGCAATTTAATGGTAATGAGCAAATTAGTTTAATCTTCGAGTAAGCTTTTAAAATATTGTAGTTTGAAAGAAAGAAGTATTCAAATAGACAATCAATTTCTCAGTTTCGTAGTTCTAGAAAAGAAGAAATTTAATAAGAGATTGATTTTAATTTCAATGATGCCTGGAGAAAATGAGTTGAAAGAAGATAGATGTTCAGCAAAACATTTGGAATAATTTTGGGAAGAAAGATTAAGACCATAAAACAAAGGAGTGGAAGCAAGGCCATTCTGCCATTCAATCATGGCTAATGGGCGTTTCAATTCCACTTACCCGCACTATCAACGCAGGCCTTAATTCCTTACGAGATCAAGAATGTATCAATCCCTGCCTTGATGATATCTAACGTCCTGGCCTCCACTGTGCTCAGTGGCAATGAATTCCACAGGCCCACCACTCTCTGGCTGAATAAATGTCTCCTCATTTCTGTTCTAAATTGACATCTATCCAATTTTAAAGCTGTGTCCACGGGTCCTAGTCTCCCCGCCTAACGGAAACAACCTCCCAGCATCCACCTTTCTAAGCCATGCATTATCTTGTAAGTTTCTATTAGATCTCCCCTCGACCTTCTAAACTCTAACGAATACAATCCCAGTCACCTCATTAGGGGTTTACTATAGGCCCCCCAATAGCAGCAGGGAGATTGAAGAAAGCATAGGTTGGCAGATTTTGGAAAAGTGTGAATGTAGTAGGGTTGTTGTAATGGGTGACTTTAACTTTCCCAATATTGAATGGAACTTCCTTCGAGCAGATGGTTTGGAAGGAGCAGTTTTTGTAAGGTGTGTTCAGGAGGGTTTCCTAACCCAGTACATTGACAGGCTCACGAGGGGAGAGGCCATTTTGGATTTGGTACTCGGCAATGAGTCAGGGCAGGTGTCAGATCTTGCGGTGGGAAAGTATTTTGGTGATAGTAACCACAACTGCCTCACATTCTACATAGCTATGGAGAAGGAGAGACGCAGACACAATGGGAGGATATTTAATTGAGGAAAAGGAAACTATGATGCTATCAGACGTGAGTTGGGAAGCATGGACTGGGAGCAATTGTTCCATGGAAAGGGCACTTGTGGAGACACTTGTTGTTGCAAGTGATGCATAAATGGGTTCCTCTGAGACAGGCAAAAAGGGGTAAGATAAAGGAACCTTAGATGATGAGAGCGGAGGAGCTTCTCGTCAAAAGAAAGAAGGCAGCTTACGTAAGGTGGAGGAAGCAAGGTTCTTGCTCAGCTCTAGAGGATTACAGGCAGGCGAGGAAGGAGCTCAAAAATGGACTGAGGAGAGCCAGGAGGGGGCACAAAAAGGCTTGGCAGGAAGGATTAGGGAGAATCCAAATGCATTTTACACGTGTGTGAGGAATAAGAGAATGATCAAAGAAAGAGTAGGGCCAATCAGGGATAGCATAGGGAACTTGTGTATAGAGTCTGAGGAGGGAGGGGAAGCCCGAAATGAGTTTTGTGCTTCTGTCTTTACTAAAGAAAAGGACCTTACAGTGAATGAAACCATTGAGATAAGAATGCTGGAACGGATAGAGATTGAGGAAGCTGATGTGCTGAAAATTTTGACAAACATTAAGATTGGCAAGTCGCCAGGGCCAGACCAGATTTGTCCTCAGCTGCTTTGGGAAGCGAGAAATGTGATTGCTTCGCCGCTTGCAAAGATCTTTGCTTCCTTGCTCTCCACCGGAGTCGTACCTGAGGACTGGAGGGAGGCAAATGTAATTCCTCTCTTCAATTCCCCAGCAATTACAGATCAGTCAGTCTCATGTATGTCATCTGCAGGGTGTTAGAAAGGATTCTGAGGGATAGGATTTATGACCATCTCGAAGAGCATGGCTTGATTAAATGCAGTCAGCATGGCTTTGTGAGGGGTAGGTCATGCCTCACACATCTTATTGAGTTCTTTGAGGATGTTACTAGACAAATTGATGAGGGTCGAGCGGTGGATGTGGTATTTATGGACTTCAGCAAGGCATTTGATAAGCTTCCCCATGGTAGGCTCATTCAGAAGGTCAGGAGGAATGGGATACAGGAAAATTTTGCTATCTGGATACAGAATTGACTGGTCGACAGAAGACAGCGAGTGGTAGTGGAAGAAAGGTATTCTGCCCGGAAGTCAGTGGTGAGTGGTGTTCCACAGGGCTCTGTTCTTGGGCCTCTAATCTTTGTAATTTTTATTAATGACTTGGATGAGGAGATTGAAGGATGGGTTAGCAAGTTTGCAGACGACACAAAAGGTTGGAGGTGTTGTTGACAGTATAGAGGACTGTTGTAGGCTGCAGCGTGACATTGACAGGATGCAGAGATGGGCTGAGAGGTGGCAGATGGAGTTCAACCTGGATAAATGCAAAGTGATGCATTTTGGAAGGTCGAACTTGAAAGTTGAGTACAGGATTAAAGACAGGATTCTTGGCAGTGTGGAGGAACAGCGGGATCTTGGTGTGCAGGTATATATCCCTTAAAGTTGCCATCCAAGTGGACAGGGTTGTTAAGAAAGCATATGGTGTTTTGGCTTTCATTAACAAGGGGACTGAGTTTAAGAACCGTGAGATCTTGTTGCAGCTCTATAAAACTTTGTTTAGACCGCACTTGGAATACTGTGTCCGGTTCTGGTCGCCCTATTATAGGAAAGATGTGGATGCTTTGGAAAGGGTTCAGAAGAGGTTTATCAGGATGCTGCCTGGAATGGAGGGCTTATCTTACGAAGAGAGTTTGACTGAGCTCGGACTTTTTTCATTGGAAAAAAGGAGGAAGAGAGGGGACCTAATTGAGGTGTACAAGATAAGGAGAGGCATAGATAGAGTTGATAGCCAGTGACTTTTTCCCAGGGCAGAAATTGTTAACATGAGGGGTCATAGTTTTCAGTTGTTTGGCGGAAAGTATAGCGGGGATGTCAGAGGCGGGTTCTTTATACAGAGTTGTGAGAGCATGGAATGTGTTGCCAGCAGCAGTTGTGGAAGCGAGGTCGTTGGGGATATCTAAGAGACTGCTGGACATGCATATGGTCACAGAAATTTAAGGGTTCATACATTAGGTTTACCTTACATGAGGATCAATGGTCGGCACTACATCGTGGGCTGAAGGGTCCGTTCTGTGCTGTACTGTTCTATCTATCTATCTATCTACTTGTTGGCATGCTTCTCAGAAAATGAGGGACAATATATTATTAGGAAAAGCTTTCAACAACTTGCAAGAAATGCATGTTGTTTCTTTCAATATCTCAGAATCAGTTTAAATTGATCTGGAGAGTCATGAGTGAAAATCTTTCTCACAATCAATTTGCATTATCCTATTGCTAATGCCCATGGACAATAGCTTCTTATGTTACTGATATTAACTTTACAAACTTAGTCTGATGGATATGTTTGAGAGAAAGAACAAGAAGGGAAATGTTTTAATTTCACAGGATATTGATATTGCAAGCTTAGCTTTAAATAAAATGGCAGGGGTTTGGGAACCTATGCAAGGAGTCAGAGGAAGGGGAATCAAGGACAAGAACAAAAGACAGAAACAGGAATAAGAAAAGTGAAAGGCAGAGAAATCATGATCAAACAGGATCACAGTGAAAAAATGATGGGAATGAGACAAGTAATGATAAAAAGACAAGCCTTAAAGCTTTGTGCCTTAATATGTGGAGCACTCACAATAACCTGTCACTGAATAATTCGTGCAAATAGATGAGAATAGGCATGATAGAGTCAGTCCTACAGAGACACGACTGCAGCATGACGAGGATGGGAACTGAATATCTGTGGGTATTCAATATTTGGGAATGGCAGACAAGATGATAAAGGCAGTGGAGTTACATTGCTGTTTAAAGAGGAAATTAACACAATAGTGAGGAAAGATAATAGCTTCAAATATGTGGAATTTGTATGGGAATCTGTGTGAAAAATACCAAATGACAAATACATTACTGGGGGTTGTATGTATTACTCCAAACTGTAGGGGGTGGTATTAGGAATGGCATTAAACAAGAAATAGAAGTACATGCAATAAAGAAATATCTGTAATTATGAGTAACTTTAATCTGCACATTGATTGTGCAAATCAAATGAATAGAGAAGGAATTCCTAGAGTGTACATAGGGTGGGTTTTTTGGACCAATGTGGAGAACAGACCATTCTAGACTGGGTATTGTGTCATTAGAAAGGAGTAATTGTAACCTAGTTGTGCGAGGCCCTTTAAGGATGAGCACCAATAATATGACCATCATCAAGATGGAGGGTGATGTTGTTGATTCTGAAACGAGCGTCCTGAATCGAAAAAGAGGAGATTATGATAGAATGAGATGTGAATTGGCCATAGTGGCTTCTAGAATGTTACTTAAAGAGAAGATGATGGAATGACAATGGAAAACATTCAAAGAATGCATGGGTGACCTGCAATAATTGTTCATAAGGTAGCTAAGCCATGGCTTACAAGGGAAATTAGGAATGCAATTAGATCCAAGAAAGACACATACATTGGCCAGTTCAAAGCAATAGAGCTGAGGAGCAGGAGCAGTTTAGAATTTAGCAAAGCAGGATGTTGCTCGGGGTGAGGCTGAAAGACAGGATTTATATACATTTAGGGTGGTAAGAAATTATTAGGGATAGTCAGCACAGTTTTGTGAGAAGGAAATCATGCCTCACAAACATGACTGAGTTTTTTGAGTAAGTAACCAAGAAGATTGATGAGGGCAGAGCAGTAGACATTGTTTACTTGGACTTCAGTAAAGTCTTTGACAAGGTTCTGCAGGTAGACCAATTAGTAAAGTTAGATCAATGGGATTCAATTACCAATTCTTTAAAAATAATTGGTTTAACTGCAGGAGACAGTGTGATGGTGGAAGGTTGATTTTTTGGACTGGAGGCCTGTGACTAGTGGTGTTCCACAGGGATTGGTGTTGAGTCAACTTTTGTTTGTCATTTATGAAAATCATTTAGATGAGAATACAGAAGGCATAGTTAGTAAGTTTGCAGATGTTTGTAAGTACTGTCCACTATACCACCAAAGGAATCTTGATCAATTGGGTCAATGGACTGAAGGAGAAAGTGAAGACTGCAGATGCTGGAGATCAGAGTCAAAACGTGTGGCGCTGGAAAAGTACAGCAGGTCAGGAAGCATCCAAGGAGCAGGAGAATCGATATTTCGGGCATAAGTCTTTCATAAGGAATATGCCTCCACCACCCCCCCCCCCCCCCCATATTCCTGATGAAGGGGTTATGCCCGAAATTCTCTGCTCCTCAGATGCTACTGTGCTTTTCCAGAGCCATACTTTTCAACTCAATGGATTGAAATGTTTTAGATTGAGTTTAATTTGGATAAATGTGAGGTGGCACATTTTGGTCAAACAAACAAGGGCAGGACTTATATAATTAAAAGTAGAACCTTGAGTAGTGTTGTAGAACAGAGAAACCTTTGGTTTCAGGTACATAATTCTTTGAAATATGCTTCACATAAATAGAATGGTTAAGAAGGTGTTTAGCACACTGGTCTTCATTGCTCAGATCTTTGAGTATAGGAGTTGGTTCATTATGTTGAGGTTGGACAGGATGTTGTTGAGGTGTCTTCTGGAGTACTGTGTCCACTTCTGGTTGCTCTGTTACAGGAAGGATATTATTAACCTGGAGAGGATTCAGAAGAGATTTACTAAGATGTTGTCAGGAATGAGGGGCTTGTGCTACATGGAGAGGCTGGTTAGGTTGGACTTCTCTCACTGGGCTGTAAGAGGTTGAGGGGTGATCTTATAGAGATTAGTAAAATCATAAGGGGCAAAGATAAGTCAGATGTCTTTTCCCTTGGGTGGGGGATTTCAAGACGAGGGGGCAATAATTTTCAGGTGAGGGAAGAAAGATTCAAAAGAAACATGAATGGTAATTTTTTAGTTTATATGTAGAGAGTGCTTCATGTGCAGAATTAACTTGCAGAGGAAGCAACTGATGTAGGTATGGTTACATTGTCTATTTAGGGAGAAAGTGAGGGCTGCAGATACTGGAGATCAGAGCTGAGAATGTATTGCTGGAAAAGCGCAGCAGGTCAGGCAGCATCCAAGGAACAGGAGAATCGATGTTTCGGGCATAAGCCCTTCTTCAGGAATGAAGAAGGGCTTATGCCCGAAACGTCGATTCTCCTGTTCCTTGGATGCTGCCTGACCTGCTGCGCTTTTCCAGCAACACATTCTCAGCTACATTGTCTATTTACATTCTTATCCAAATGTCTTTTAAACAATGTTTGGAGGGATATGGGTCAAGCGCAGGAAGATGGGACTAGTTTAGTTGGGATTATGGTTGCCATGGACGGTTTGGAGCAAGGGGTCTGAATCCATGGGACTGGTTAAGAAAGGGGAAATTGAGTGTGAGAGTAAGCTTGTATGGAATATTAAAACTGACTGTAAAAACTTCATAAATATACAAAGCGAAAAGGATTAATGAAGGAAGTCAGAGACAGGGAAATTTATAGTGGGGAACAAAGAAATGCATGACCACTCGAAAACATACTTTGATTCTGTGTTCATAAAGGAGGATATAAACAATATATTGAATCTGCGAGAAGTAGCTGCATTTCACCATTTAAAACTTGCCATAAATCTTTATTAATAAACAACTGAGCCAGCTTCAAATTTTGTTTGGACCCCTAAACCTCTCCTGAAATCATTATTAAAAATAAATGTCTGGTAAATGTATGTCAAGGGCACTCCTCTCAAAAGAATTATATGGAGACAGCTAACTTTTAAGATTTACACTGAATGGATTCAGAATTATTAGCATCTTGTTGAAAGACATCCCATTGAGAGGCCAGTGTTCTAACAGGCCAAGTTGCAGAATATGATTTTTTACTATGGAATGTGATACCTCAGCAATTCTCATTTGCTTTAATATTTACTTAACTAGAATTACGTAAAATAATAAACAAACCTTTCAACTTGACAATGAAAACTAAGCAACAGTTTTTTCGTGTCTGTAATTACAAGTGTCAAGCTGTATAACACAGGTCAATGTAACATATCCAAATGTTCACAACTGTGCAATTGTTGCAAGACCATAAGACATAGGACCATCATGTCTGCTCCACCGTTCAACAAATTGATTGCAGATCTAACGATCATGAATTTCACTTTTCTGCCTTTTCCCCTTAACATTAATTATTAGAAATCTCAGCCTTGAGTATGATGCAACCTTGACTGTCATCTGCAGCAAAGAATTCCACAGATTCACCACCATCTGAGAGAGAAACAAATCATCCTCCTCTGTCGTAAATAGAGAATATGCATTCTGGTGCTAGACCCTCCACAATGGAAACAACTTTTCAACATTTACCTACCAAGCCATCTAAGAATCTTATACATTTCATTAAGGTCATTTCTCATTCTTCTAAACTCCAGTGAGGATAAGCTCAAACTTTTTAACCTCTCCTCATAAGATGTCCCTACATGCCTAGGATCAACTTAGTGAATCTTCTCTGGCTTGCCTCCAATATCAACATATCTTTCCTGAGGTAAAGGGAATAAAACTGTTTTCAGTATTCCAGCCTTTCAAATAATATACAGCTCTTCCCTTCTTCCTGTCAAAGTGCACAACCTCAAATACTCCACATTATATTCAATCTGCTAAGTTTTATCCACTTGTTTACATCCTTCTGCAGTCTACGTTTATCATCCTCACTATTGCCTTTCCATCTGCTTTTGTGACATCCGCATACTTGGTGGTAGTACACTCAATTTGGTCGTGCAAAACATACAAATAATTGTGACATAGACGGACATTTATGGCAGTTCACTATTTACAGGCTGCTATCCTGGAAATGCCCCCTTTATCCCAACTCTGTCATGAATACATTAGCCAATCCACGATCCATGCTAAAATACTATCGCCAACACTATATGCTACTATCTTAAGTTGGTTTATGTGTGTTACCTTATGAAGTACCTTTTGGAAATACAAATATATTACTTCTGGTGGTTCCCTTTTATCTATCCTGCTTATTACCTCTTCAAAAATCTGTAATAAATTTGACAGGCATGATTTCCCCTTCATGAAGCTATACTGATCCTACTTGATTATATTCTGTATGTCTAACTACTCTGCTATTACATCCTTCACAATAGACATGAACATTTTCCCAATATCAGATGTTAAGCAGTGGCCTATAGTTATCTGCTTTTTGTCTCTTTCCCTTTTTTGAGTAATGGAGTTACACTGGCAGTTTCAAATCCACTGAGACTTTGGCAGAATCTAAAGATCTTTGGAAGATTATTACCAGTATATCCAATATCACTGCAGAGATATTAGCCAGACCATATCCAATAAGTAATGAAGAAAAGAAGCAAAGCTCTGCTAAGTTTGAAATTGAATTGAAATTCAATTTCAATTTTGTGTTCAGTATGTGTTAACTCATTCGAATGGTTAAAAGATACTGGTGTGCAAAGAATACTGATGTACACTTTTCTTGACTTAAAAATGTAGTATGTGGGATTTATTTATCATCAATATCAAAAGGCCTCCTCCATCTACTTATGATTGGCATAAAGTGATGATTATAAAATGTCTATTTTCAGTTGTTTTAAGCCATATGAGATATCATTCTACTTGTCAAAGTTTATTCAACATAGCTCCCACTGCAGCCTGCAACTTTATAAATGTATCACACAAGTTGTATTCCATGATAAATAGTACATGTTAAAGAAAGGAAAGGGATCATACATTAGACAAAAGCACTGTACATAACAACCACATTTTAAAGAAATATTACATCACATCAAGAACATCACAAGTTCCTCAGAACAGGACTCGTTTTGTTGCAGCTTTTTCACTGGCAACCAAAGATAGTTAAATATTATTCATAATGTAATAAAGCACTCAACAAGTTATTTCACAGGAGCATAAACAGATGGAAAATTTACACAGAGTCAAAGAAGCCGAAGAGTGTGGTGCTGGAAAAGCACAGCCAGTCAGGCAGCATCCGAGGAGCAGGACAATTGACGATTTGAGCAGAAGCATTTCATCAGGAATGAGGCTTCCAGCCCAAAAGGGGCTGAGAGATAAATGGGAGGGGGTGGGCTGGGGGGCAGGTAGCTGAGAAATCAATAGGTAGATGAAGGTGGGGTGAAGGTGATAGGTCGGGGAAGAGGGTGGAGTGGATGGATGGGAAGGAAGATAGACAGGTAGGACAGTTCAAGAGGGCAATGCCGAGTTGGAAGGTTGAATTGGGAATAAGGTGGGGGAGGGGAATTGAGGAAACAGGTGAAATCCACATGGCTCTCATGTGGCTGGAGGATCCAAAGGCAGAAGATGAGGCATTCTTCCTCCAGGCATTGGATGGTTAGGCTTTGGTGGTGGAGGAGCCTCAGGACTTGCATGTCTTTGGCGGAGTGGGAGGGGGAGTTGAAGTGTTCGGCCACCAGGTGGTGGGGTTGTCAGGTGCATGTGTCCCAGAGATGTTCTCTGAAGTGTTCTGCAAGTTAGCGTCCTGTCTCCCCAAGGTAGAGGAGACCACATCGGGAGCAATGGATACAGTAGATGACGTGTGTGGATGTACAGGTAAATCTCTGTCAGATGTGGAAGGATCCTTGGAGCCTCATTCCCCCCACCTTATCACAGACTGTTTCTACATTTCCCCTTCCTCCACCTTATCCCAGAATGCCCCAAAGGATCCTTCCACATACGACAGAGCCTGCAGAGCAGGCTCGAAGTGACGGACGACCTACTCCTGCTCCCACTTCTTATGTTCTCACCTGCACTTCAACACACGTCATCTGCTGTGTCTGTTGGTGAGACAGAACACCAACTTGTGGAATGTTTCAGAGAACATCTCTGGAACACACACACTAAACAACCTGACCATATAGTGACCGAACATTTGAACTCACCCTCCCACTCCGCCAACCTTTTCCCCAGCCCTACCCCGCCTCCCATTTATCTCTCAGCTCCATTGGTCCACAAGCCACATTCCTGATGAAAGGCTTATGCTCGAAACATCAATTTTCCTGCTCCTCAGATGATGCCTGACCGGCTGTGCTTTTCCAGCACCACACTCTTCAACTCTGATCTCCAGCATCTGCAGTCCTCACTTTCTCCACAGAGTCAAAGAACCAAATATTAGAAGAGAAGACTAAAGTCTTTGTCATAAAAAAATTTAAGAAGGATTTATTTTTGTCTGTACATTGGGGAAACAATTATATTTTGATGTTGAAGGTTACAATCCATTCAACTGTCCTAACTGACACAGTATGAATGGTTGTTTCTTTTTACTCATTCAGAGGAAATATTACTGGCTGGCCCAGTATTTACAGACCAATCCAATTACCCTTGGAGGTGGTGGTGATCTGGTTTTTGAATTGCTACAACCCATTTAGGATGGGAGCTCCCATGACAATGAAAGAACAATGCTATCGTTCCAAGTCAGAATAGTGAGTGGCTTGGTCAGGAACTTGCAGATGATGGTGTTCCCACGTATCAGCTATCCTTATCCTTCTCAATGGTAATGGTCATGGCTTTGGAATGCATTGTATAAGGAGTTTTGGAGACAACGAATAGGCTGTAGGGAGCAAGGAAATGGATTACTTGTTGCAGTATGCCTAGTCTCTGTGCTACTCTTCTAAACTGCATTTATACGGTGAGTCGAGTTCAGTTTCTGGTCAGTGATAAACCCCTGGATGTTGATGCCACCAGGGATAGATCTCTCATGATAGAAGTTTACTTTATGCATAATGGTCAGAAACTCAATGTCCGCAGTTATAATCTTGCTAAAATGTCCTCGTGAGCACAAGATGGAGAACTTCAACAAAGTGTGTCTTTCTTTCAACAATACTCAGTTACTTTGTTTATAATTAATGCACCCTACGCCTTGCAATAACTCAACTGTGAATAAACTTTTTAGAGTTTCTAATAATGCCAGTTACTAATTTACCTGCTCCTTCTTCAGCACAAAGTTTGAATAAATGTTGAAAGCTGGGGAAAAAAAGAAAAAAGCATTGTATCCCTGCCCTTCAGTGAACTCTTCATTAAGTATGATGATGAATACGGTGAGGGAAGGAAGAGATGGGCAAGGGAACAGGTTTTGTGGTGGGACACAATGGCATATTTTGGTCTTCTTGATATTTAATTGGAGGAAACCATGGCTTATTCAAATCCTGACATAATCTATTTATTTTGTACATGACCAGTTGCTCATTTTCAGTACAAAAGTTCAATTTAGCTTTACATTGCAAAAGATCCAGCCATTGAAACTGGATCCTTATACTGTATTGCAAATTGAAAAATATTACAAATACATACACTGAGAAAAGTCACCAGGAATTGTATTACTGAATTCTAATCCACATTAACATGGTCATTAAAAGTACAGTCATAATAGTGGGTTAATAAATCAAAAAGACTATTTTAGTTGCCAGTATAACTTGATTATTTCTAACTCACTGAATAATCAAGAGACCATTAATTAGCACAATCTACTAAATAGGAAAATACCTGAAAACAATTCTGGTGAATTCTTACACTCATACCACTTCATAAATCTTATTCTTTCAATTTCCCAGAAATACTTTGTAGCAGTTGGAAAATCTAAATGTTGCTCCTTCAACTTGATGATTCCCAAATTAACAATTATGATTTAAAATCATTAATATAGTACTGCTACAGGGATTTTCTTAGCTTCACAATTAATAAAATATGAATTCAAGATACTAGCTACCTCATACTGCTTGAAACTGTTTAAACATTACATGCTTTTATGCCTTTGGCTGAACAAGATTATGTTTTATCACTATTACACAAATGATTTGGAGATGCCGGTGTTGGACTGGGGTGTACAAAGTTAAAATTCACACAACACCAGGCTATAGTCCAACAGGTTTAATTGGAAGCACTAGCTTTCAGAGCACCATTCCTTCATCAGGTCGTTGTGAGGACCTGATGAACAACCACCTGATGAAGGAGCGGCGCTCCGAAAGGTAGTGCTTCCAATTAAACCTGTAGGACTCTAGCCTGGTGTTGTGCAATTTTTAACTCATTACAGAAATGATTCTCCTCCCAGCAAAATGAGTATAACGCACAATGTGATATCAGCAACAATGCCATTAGTCATTAAGGTACATCTCAATTAATTATAGTATACTTATCAAATACTTAACTATTTTGTCACAAATGGTAACATTTAGTATTAATTTTCAACATGGGCTGTTTAGGTTTTCAGTGGGAGGGATACTAAAAAGGAAGATATCCACTAAAGTTCTGTACATGGTATCTAAGACCAAAGGCCTAAAGTTTTAAGGGAGGGCAGGAACAGCTACAGACCCTAACCAAGTCACAAAAGCTCAGTTTTTAAATATTTAAAAAGCAAGGTATCAGTAATTATGACCAAAGAACTACTGGATCGTTATGAAAATACGTTTGGTTCATGAATATCCTTCAAGAAAAGAAATTTACTGTCCTTACCCACTGTTATGACACGGAGAAACCCTCCTGCTTCATTTAAACCAGCAACATAGAAAAGATTTATCCCATGCAGTAATCTGTGAAAATTTGAGAGGTCAAGAACTATTTAAAGTAAAAATTAACAACTTTATTTCTTAAGGTATAACAGAGAACAATTAACTAACAACTATGGGTGGCACTGTGGCACTGATGCCTCACAGCGCCAGAGACCCGGTTTCGATTCCCGCCTCAGGCGACTGACTGTTTGGAGTTTGCACATTCTCCCCGTGCCTGCATGGGTTTCCTCCAGACGCTCCGGTTTCCTCCCACAATCCAAAAATGTGCAGGTTAGGGGAATTGGCCATGCTAAATTGCCCATAGTGTTAGGTGAAGGAGTAAATGTAGGGGAAATGGGTCTGGGTGGGTTGAACTTCGGCGGGTCGGTGTGGACTTGTTGGGTCGAAGGGCCTGTTTCCACACTAAGTAATCTAATCTAATCTATTTATAACTCCTTCCTCTAACCTATCTTTTACCTTCACCTTCTAAATACTAGTCTAAATAATACTCTGGTTAAGATTTATCAAAAATTCAAGTTTTCAAAACCAGCTTGTTGAATCTTCTCTTCCTCGATCTTCTTTTCTTCTTCTTAGGGATTTCTGTTTCACAGGTTACCGATTGATAAAAGTACCTTTAAGAGAGCTATTTTTCAGGCTATCTCTACATGCTGGTGGATTCGCAGTCCTCCTCCCAACTGTTCAATTTTCCCTGGTCTTATACTCCTAAAGCATCAGATTGTGTCACTGGCTTTTAAGATTGTCAATATATTAAATTCAAACTTGAATGGAGTTTGGTATTTTTTGGGGTATAATTTAAACTGATAGGCTTAATTCAAATTTGTTTTGTCATTTCTAGGCAACCAGCTACCCTAGCTATTGGACGAAAAGTTTACATTATATCTTATTCAGAACACTTGGTGCTGTCAGGTAGTTCTGCTAGCTTTTACCTCTCTTAAAAGGTACAGTACACCCACATCTTCATAACACCCAGGATGGGCTGGAAATGACTCCAGACCCATAGCAAAGATGTTGAGTGTTAACTGTCAATGAAGTGGCTGAATAAACTACTGAATTTAAATAAATTAATGATAGCTGATGAATGCTGGTTTAATTGATGATACCCACATGATGTAAATGAATTAAAAAAATCTAGAATAATGCACTCAGTTCTGGCTTCCTCTGCTCAGATATAGAGTGTATGGAAGAAGTTCAGAATAGCGTCTCGAGACTAATATCACATTTAAAAGGACTTATAACACAATAGATCAGAAACCTGGGTTAGGAGAGTCTTTACCAAAGTATTTGAAATGGTGAAGAGATTAAAATGTGATCAGGACAGCTGTTTTACACTTTGGAATACATTTGAGATGAAATTGCCTGGCTTTTCCATGCTTCTAACTTTTATCCTGTCTGCAGATATGGAAGGTGTTTACTTGAACACTAGATCAAATAGCAAGCTCTAATTGATCAAGACTGAAAGTGAAGATAAAAATACATTGCATCCCAATCAGAGAATTCCCCAATGCTGACTATGCTGTGCTACGCACCCCCACACAAACTCAGCAACTGAAACTCAGTGTCATGGTCAGTCCATTGAGTCTCAGAGAAACTCAACAACAATAGATTGGGGGGGCAGGGGGAAGGAGGAGGTGCAAAGAAGAAACAAAGACAGCTGCTGCCATAGGAAGGAGATCTGGGTATCTATCTGTTGGGATTGGAGGAAATAGATTGGGGGAAAGGAATGAAAATTGTAAAGCATTTGTATTGAAAATTGTAAAATGGTAACTGTAAATTGTATTTGTAAGAAGGGTGTGCAATAAAGTATAGGTGGGAATGGGATAATGTGGAAAGAGGGCTTGCCCATAGTCAGGCACAGCCTGGCTTCAAGACCGGGGCTGGAGGGGGTGGGGGTTAGTGTATGACCACACCTGACAGGGCAGGGAGGGAAAGATCGGCAGATATGAGCTCATGTAGATGGGTTGCATTGGGACCTGGGAGGTGTGAAGTCCATAGGATTCATTGGATATGCCTTAAGGAGGGGGATCTGGATATTTGGAGCCTCGCTGGCACACAGAGACAGAAGCTGGAATCTACCAGCCTAAAAGTGTCACTATTGTTTTCCATCATGCTAGAATTGAAAAGTATGTGATGGGAAGGAAAATTACTATGTCCACACCTAGAGTCTCAACCTGTGAGGGAGTGGGCTGCTTGAAAGGGAAATAACATTACATATAGATCCCTGCATTGAAATGGATACACATCTGTCCTTGAATGCTAGTCCTTGTCCAGGTACACAGTGGCCTTTAAAATATGGTGCACAAGCCAGAGATGCTGAACAGTACGTTATTCAGAGAACAATTTATGGTAAGTAAGAATAGAATTGGATGAGATGGATGTCACAGGGGTAGATAGTTAATGAAATGGGCTTGGCAAGATACAGTAAGAAATTTCACTTAATCTTGGGATGAGAAACCAAGCACAACTTACACCTAGCCAAAAAAGTAAGATTCAGCCTGTCGTGTCATTTAGAAGTGTAAGTTTGAAAACAGTTTTAACTTTTCCTTGACTGTTATGTCTTAATTACAAATTCATAGTGTAACACCAAACCACACAATAAAAAAAACAAAGTTTTTCAGTGCACTGTCTGATCAAGAATGGCTGGTATTCCATGGCACTCTGTCAGTTCTTCTGTCAGTGCAACCCTGAGCTATACAAAGACCTTTTCTTTATGATCCTATCAGCAATGAACTGCTACTCATGTTAACTGAACTCACTATAATAGTGAAAAACATTATAATTATTTGTACATCAAACTTAGGATGAGCTTATTTGTTTAATGCTGCATACAAGTATAAAAATATCATTCCAGTTTGATGGATGTATGAGTGGCTTTACCTAGTGGCCCAGTGTGGCCAAATATGCAGTCTATGGGATAACATCAAGCTGACTCACAGAACATTGCTAATGGTTTATAAGGCTTGTGTTCTGAATACTTTATTATATGGCTGTGAAACACTGGCAACATACTGCCATCAGAATAAGAAGCTTAAAAATTTCCATCTTCAGTATCTAAGGCACATTATGGGTATATACTAATTAGGGAAAATCATTTATGTAGCATTCTTGCAAAAGGCAGAGCTCCCAAATGCATTTATATTGATATAACAGAGGTAGCTTTGTTGAAGTTGTTCATTAAATTGAAGATAATCCATGTCCAAGAACCTTCTGTATGGTGAGGGAGCTAATGTCAGATGACAAGATGCCAAGGCCCCACTTCAGGGATGCAAGCAATTCTGATATGGAGGTCCTAAAGATTGATTATAGCAGCTGGAAGTTGCTTGCTACAGAAAAAGGTAACTGACAACATTACTTGTGTGCTGGCACACAGTACTACAACAACCAGTGGCTATATCAGCTTGGAAACAGGTATCAATGCTGTAAACAATGATCCATAAAGTCATCACTTTGCTGCATGTGTAGTACTTGTGACAGAAACTCTCTCTCATGGATCAACATTCACATCCACCAACAAAGATACAGTAAATTATGACACACCAATTAAATGTATTTTCTGTCCAACTGTCATGGATGAAGGGATACCAAAAAATTTAAGATTGAGAACCTTCATAAAAGAGTCCCCTTGAAATCATGGACCTATGTTGACTCTCGTGATAGCATTTTGCTTTTAAAATTCTCAACCTTATTTCAAATCCCTACATGACTTCACTTTTCTCCATCTCCGAAATCTTTTTCAGCCCTACAAACCTCCAAGAAATAAGTATACATCTACTTCTAGTCTCAAGGGCTTCCCGATTTAATTGGTTTTAAAATCAGCGATCGTACTCTCAGCTGTTTCGGCCCTAAGCTCTGGAATTCTTTTAACCTCTCCTGCACTCGATCTCTCTTTTCAATATCTTTAGCTTCTTCTTGCAAAAATGTATGCTCAGCATTAAAAAAAAAATTCATAGTGACAATCTCAAAGCAAATTTTGTAATTGCAATAATAACTTAAAAGTTTGGTTTTCTTTAGCCAGAATCTAGTTTAAACATATTGACAATGTGGCTGAATATACAGAAGAAATTTGTTGTAATTAGGTTTCTTGCAAGTGTTTATAAGGAAGCTGACACATCACATGTTTCAATGGAAACACTGGCAGATAGGAAACAATCATTAGTTGTCACAAGAAAAATAAAAGTTCTCAGTTCAAAGTTATTAATTAGAAACAGGTATGTTTGTCAAAGGGAAGAAATGAAAGCAGATGCACTCATAAGAATGATTTATTACGCAATGTTGTTTATCACTGACAATGAGGCAGAATGCACATTGCTTCCAGCCATGTTTATCTGATGCTTCAAAAGCAGATTCAGAAAAAGTAAACAGAAAAGAAAGATTCAAGAGTTACAAGTGTGGCATTGATTAAGAAATTTTCACAAGATGCTTATATCACAATCATACATGATAAATTGCTAGGTAGTGTTTTGTTCAAAAGAAACATCAAGCTGTCTGGCATACAGCTTTCAATGCAAAATATGTCCTTATCCAGTTCCATTGTACCAACATTCAGAAATATTTAATAATTACCAAGCCTGGTTTAATTATTGAACCATATATACTGTTAAAAAATATAACAATTTGCTATCAAGTCACTTCATGCCAATAGTGATGGATTCAATCACCAAACCATATTATAAAATTATCACATACAATTATCCTTTTATCTCCTGGCTGACGATTTGAATTCAGTGCCGACTAATTAATTACTTCGTAACACAGAACTTAAACATTGCTAAAATGAGACAAGAAGTTGAAGCATCTTATCTTGCACTTATCAGGACTATGACACAAGAAACCGATGTGAAAGAAGGGACATCATTTTACACAGCATGAAAAGAGGTGATTGATTGACCATCACTGATGTGGAGATGCAGCAAGAACAGTTAACTGACAATTTTAAATATTAAACCAGGCAGGTAGATTCTGATAGTGAGAGTGTTGCTATGGGAATACACTAGAGATTGGAAGCCTCCATGATTTTATGATTACAAGAAAACCCTTACATGTAGCCAATTTCTGCATTGCCAAGTTTTCAATTTGTCAAAAAAATCAATGTTAGATTGTCCCAAACGCAAAAGAAATCTTAATATTTGGCATAGAATGGAACAAAGTTGAGAGGAAAATCAATTTTTTTACTGGCTCTATCCAAACTCATGATTTTCAACATCTTTATCAAATCACATCTTCTCTATATTACTTTGTAATTAGGTTCTTGAGAGATTTTTAGAGTTTTGTGGATGTTTTGATCTTTTTAATGTATCATTTGGGACATTTGGGATGATTGCTAATCACTGCAAGGTGACACATACTTGACGTCGTTGATAAATTAAGAGGGACAAGCTGCGATCAAACAATGACCTGACCAAGTGATTGGCAAAACAATTCTCAAAGGCTGAATGAGGAGACACAAGGAAGTGTCATCAGTAAAATGACCATTTCTGTTAAAGAAACTGATCAGAAATTGGGCAGACATTACTGAGCCAATCCAACACTAATCATGTTCAAGCACAGTTCTTGCAATAATAAACAATTAGAGTTCAGGATATCTCTGATCATGCACAAAGACTAGTGGCTAGCAACAGTTAATAAAGTGATTCTCAATAATTTGTTGTATAAACAAAGACTGAAGATAGGAAGATAACTTCACTCAATAAACAGAAGACAGTGACCAATCAATCAGTGTTGCGTAATGGTACTCCAAAGCGATTGATTGAAAAGTAGTTACTTTTATCAATTATTATTTATTTTGTGCTCGTTATGGTAAACATAAATTTTGTTAAACTTGTGAAAATATAAGTGTACCTGGAATGCATCTTGTAATTAATCAGGACTAGTAAACCTTTAGATAGCCTCTCTCAAACTCAGTTTATAATTGTAATTGCCTTAGGTCTTACATTAAAGTTAAAGTGAACCCAAATCTTAGAAATCTATTAATGCATAAACCAAGTGTATTTATGCTTGTTTCACAGAGTGTAGACAAAATCAATTGACCTCGATGATTAGGTCCTGTTGGGGGCGCAGGGGGCTGTAGGTTAAACTAACCCAGTTTGAGTCTCTTGAAAGTACAAAAAATGTTGTATAAGGATAATAGGAAGAAATGTCTTTGGAAAATATTTTAAGTAATACACAATAGTAAGGCTCTTTGAGGGAAGTATCTGTGACAGTTTGTTTTATACAACTTTTAACAATGTCCAAGAATGGATGGATTTGAATAAAAAAAAGACAGCTTAGTGTTTTCAACTTGCAAGGAAACGCTGGACAGCTTAGTTTCCAAGATGAGAGTTTTATTTGAGGATGTTTTGTAGATATTCAGAGCAAAGTATTGCAAGATGAGTTAAAAGCTGTGTTTAAACTTAATAGTTTTGCAGCTTTTTTTGGCATTTGTTTCACTGGCATGGACGAGTATAATTCCAACACTCAAAAACTCAAACCATCAAGGACAAAGCCACCCATTTGATTGGCACTCCCATCCAACATCTTAAATGTTTACTCCCTTCCTCAAATCACAGGAGCAGCAGTGTGTAACATGCACTGCAGTGACTGACTCATGTTCCTTAGACAGCAGCTTTCAAACCTGTGACCTCTACCACTTGGGAGAGATGCCAGAGTAGATTCAGATCACATTCTGTGGTGATATGGTATCACTCTCACCTATTCAAAGGTCACCCAGACAACTGTGAATTCAGTAGACGCCTCCCTAAAGCAGAGGGCCTGGAGTAGTCATGGCTAAGCGAGGGACAGGACTGGCAGCTTAAAGTGTCCGGGTATAGGTGCTTTAGGTGGGACAGAGGTGGTAGAAGGACAGGAGTGGTAATTTCATTTTTGATTAAGGCGAGTATCACAGCAGTAATCAGAGATTAAATAATCGAAGGATCATCCAGTGAGGCTTTGTGGGTGGAACTAAGAAATAAAAAGGGGGTAGTCATGTTATTAGGGTTGTACTATAGGCCTGCAAAGAGTCAACAAAAATTAGAGGAACAAATATGCAGGGAAAATGGGGAGATTTGCAGGAGAAATAGGGTTAGCATAGTAAGGGATTTTAATTTTCCTAACATAGACTGGAGTGCCAGTGCATTAAGGGCTTAGACAGGTGGAATTTGTTAAGTGTATTCAGGAAAGTTTCCTCAAGCAGTATATATAGGGTCCAACTCGGAAAGAGGCAAAACTCGACCTACGCTTGAGAACTAGGGCAGGACAGGTGACTGTAGAGGAGCACTTTGGGACCAGTGACCATTGTTTTATTAATTTTAAAATACTTATGGAGAGAGGTAAAAACTGGTCCACTGTTCTGAATTGGGGTAAGGTGAATTTTGATGACATTAGACAGGAGCTTGTAAGGGGTTGATTGAAGTAGTTTGTTTGCAGGCAAAGGGACCTCTGGCAAGTAGGTGGCCTTTAAAAGTGAGATAGCTATATGTTGCTGTGAGGGTGAAGGTAAGGTTGGTAGGAATTGGGAACCCTGGATGATAAGAGATATTGAGGCTTTGACCAGAAAGAAAGGGGGTGTCGCTCAGGTACAGGCAACTGGGATTGAGGGAATGCCTGGAGGTATACAGGAAATACAGGAATTTACAGAAGAAGAAAATCAGGAGGGCAAAAAGGAGACACAACATTAAGGTGAATCAAAAGAGGTATTTTATGTATATTAAAGGAAAAGAAGGGCTGAAAATGTGTTGCTGGAAAAGCGCAGCAGGTCAGGCAGCATCCAAGGAACAGGAGAATCGACGTTTCGGGCATAAGCCCTTCTTCAGGTAAGGTAAGTTTTTTATCCATGCTTCTGTGTTGTCAGTGTTGTTATTTTGTGTAAGTTTGTTGAGTTTTTTCTGCAGGTCTAGTTTTTTACATTTTCCGTGTTTGTCGCTGTCCAATATCTATGGCTTGTTGTACTGTGTCTGTCTATTCATGGTCTGTTGCATTAGTGAGTAATCAACAAACACATCGACTTGGATCCCATTTAGAATGGGAAATGAAGTTAAAGGTTTCTCCCCCCCACCCCCTCTGCCCCCCACCGTAATACTCAAAAATGCAGAGATAACTATGTCTGCTTCAATGTTTTTAGCTTGAACAAAATAATGAAGTCACTGTTTAGCAGTTCCAGCTCTCTGCATTTTTGTTACATAGTTGATAGTGTCAACATTTCTAACATTTATAACATTTCATTTAAATGGGAAGAGTCTGCATAGTGCATTGCACCACAAACTTTATAGCTCTGCCTGTTTCTTGCTGAGTCTACACCCTTAGCTTAAAACATTTCCCTCCATGTGGCGTACTCGTTACTCACAGGTAACTCACAGGTTCCTTCAAGGTGACGAGCTTCTTCTATACTGTTCACCTCTTCCCTGGGGGTGAATTCTGTTTTTCACTGACTTTACCTGCTTCAGACTGACAATGAGACCTTTTAATTTCTTTTCTTCTTATCAAAGCACCTTCAAGATCTGTAGTGAGGACCACAATTCTTTTTTCAATGAATCAATGGAATGACTCAAATGATTTTTGAACTCGATTTTATCCTTGTGTTAAGTTCCAAGAAAGAGTAGGAGGCCAAAACATTAAATGGCAGGGGCTTTATTATGGAGACAAGGCAGCAAAGTTAGACTAAACTGTTTTTCACCTTAGGCAGCCAATGAAATCATTATTACATTATGTGATCTGACACCAAAGTGACAATTCATCATTTATGCAAATACACAGCACAAGGGATACCCAAGGGACAGGAGAGCTGGAAGGAATGGCTGATAAGGTGGTCTAGAGGATCAGTGTGAATAATTGGAGAATCAATTGCTTAATTACCCAGGGTAAGTAACTTTAATTTGTCTAACATTTCATGGATAACTATCCAGCTAAGTATTTTGGAACTGTCCAGTTCAGAGACATTACGTAGGGTCCCACGGAGCAGGGAAATCTCCCAGCGGAAATTTCAAATGTCCAGGTAACTTCCACAAAATGTAGCACATTAAGATTTTTAGAGTTCTGACATGCATCGTTAATCCTGTGCTTCCAATAATCTGGAGACTGAAAGATTTTTGTCAATGTGGATAATGTCTCCATTTCACTCAGGTGCTCACTGAAACCTGCAAGAAGCAGACCTGCTGCCTCAAAGCCAGGCGAAGGTGGCACTTCCAGTCATTTTAAAGGTGACCATATCCAAGACCTTCTTGTCATCTTGATTCCTGCAGAGTGGAACAAGAAACATTCTAACATTCCTCCAGCATGCTATTCACTATTGTTTAAAAAAAGGCACTAGTGCTCAGCATGCAAAGAGAAAGGTTATGTCTTTTCAGAGAGTATCAGGCAGTGGAAGCATGCAATGTGGTTACAATAGAAGAGGTCTCCAGGGCAACAGGCGTCCCTGTAATGGAGAGTTTTGCACCATTTAGTCCTGGTTTCCTGCAGACTCCATTTGCCAGTGTCTCACCATGCACAGCAACATACACCTCTAATCTACCCAATGAAATATGTTAAACACTAATATCTGAACTGGTGGATATGAATGTAAGACTGAGTGCAATGTTACTTCTGCCACTACTCTCACCTTTGTCTTCTACATCTTGGTTCTGCATTATTATTTATCCAGATTGAAGCTTTTAGATGTCTGAATAGAGAAAGGCACAAGAGTAGAGTTATTGTGGGGCAAAAGATGCAGGGAAGGCAAGAATAGCACATCATGCTTTCTGCAGCTTATAAATCAAATGTTTCTGCGATGACAGAGAAATGGGATGTGAAAAGAGGACTGGTAAGTGAATACCATCATCTTTAATCATATTGCCAGCCACATTCATAGCTACTAAAATAGTGGTGAGCATTGACTCCTGTAGCTTAGACTGTTTCCTATCAGTTGGCTGCTGCTGTTTGATGTTGTTATGTTCTGTCATGTCCTGAAAGAAAAAGGGAAGTATTTCAGTGAGTGTGGATAATATATCTGACATAATTGAATTGCTGGTAGTAAGTGCAAGCTGAGAATTGCAGGTGTTCCAGGAGTGTTTATCATGTGCAGTTGAGGTAACAAATATGAGGCATGTGTCAATGTTAGTTCAGATTGTTAATAAGTGAGTGGCATATAGTGTGAACTGAGCAATAATGAGGCTAACTGTTTGTTTATAAGCATATGCTATTTGAAAATGCATTCACCGGTCTTGATAACTTATGTGACATGATAAAATTTCTTACATCATTGAATCCTCATCCTCAGGACTACATTGCTTGATTGTGGTACATATCGGCTCCTACTGGCCTTACAATGGGATGACTTCTTGGACTTTTGTACTTATGACACCACTTCTTCTGTCTACCTGCTGTATCAAGACCTTTGGTACGGCATCAAAGGATCTCAGAACACGTTGTCTGGTTTGTTGCACAATATTTCAATGTGATTCCTATTCAGATTATTTTACTCAGCCACTACCAGTACCTATTACAGCCAGATTGCACTTCCCAGCTAATGAGGAGCAGGCTACCTTTACATTGTGCTAATTTCTTATGACTTTGCACGCCCAGCATTCAGTCACTGGCTGCATGTAACAATCATGCTAACTAATAGACAGCAAAAAATGTGTGCTATCTGTATCAGAAGTAATAGGGATGGGACAATTATTACTCGTTTTCAATTATTTGTCATGTATTGGAAAGATATTCTGGCTGATACCAAAAAGTTTTAGAAAATTAGTATTTGAATATAAGTTGTGTGACTAAGTTGATTCATTTGTGATGATTTTCACATTTTCTGCCAGAAATTACCATTAAGGCTCATAAATACATAATGGGCACTTGATAAAAGAATTGATATCCATGATGTTGAATAGACAATAGACAATAGACGCAGGAGTAGGCCATTCAGCCCTTCGAGCCTGCACCGACATTCAATATAATCATGGCTGATCATTCCTAATCAGTATCCTGTTCCTGCCTTATCTCCATAACCCTTGATTCCACTATCTTTGAGAGCTCTATCCAACCCCTTCTTAAATGAATCCAGAGAGTGGGCCTCCACTGCCCTCTGGGGCAGAGCATTCCACACAGCCACCACTCTCTGGGTGAAGAAGTTTCTCCTGAGCTCTGTCTTAAATGGTCTACCCTGTATTTTTAAGCTGTGTCCTCTGGTTCGGCACTCACCCATCAGCGGAAACATGTTTCCTGCTGCCAGAGTGTCCAATCCTTTAATAATCTTATACGTCTCA
>NC_057726.1:31981460-31983577 GCF_004010195.1 Chiloscyllium plagiosum
GGTCATCCCTGCTAAGGTATTGTACCATTGAACTTTGGCCAGCTCCTCCCTCATAGCTCCATAGTTCCCTTTATTCAACAGAAGTACTGTCACTTCCGACAGTACCCTCTCCCTCTTAGATTGCAGATTGAAGCTTATTGTATTATGGTCACTATTTCCCAATGGCTCCTTCACTTCGAGGTCTCTGATCAATTCTGGTTCGTTACACAATACCAGATCCAGAATTGCCTTCTCCCTGGTCGGCTCCAGCATCAGCTGCTCTAAGAATCCATCTCTGAGGCACTCCACAAAGTCTCTTTCTTGAGGTCCAATACCATCCTGATTCTCCCAGTCTACCTGCATGTTGAAATCCCCCATAACAACTGTAGTGACATCTTTGCGACAGGCCAATTTCAGCTCCTGATTTAACTTGCATCCGACATTCAGACTACTGTTTGGGGGCCTGTAGATGACTCCCAAGAGGGTCTTTTTACCCTTAGTATTTCGAAGCTCTATCCACACTGACTCTACATCTCCTGACTCTAGGTCCCCCCGCGCAAGGGACTGAATATCGTCCCTTACCAACAAGGCCACCCCACCCCCTCTGCCCGTCAGTCTGTCTTTACACTAACACGTGTATCCTTGAATATTCATTTCCCAGGCCATGTCCACTTGAAGCCACGTCTCAGTTATCCCCACAATATCGTATCTGCGAATTTCCAAAAGAGCCTCAAGCTCATCCATCTTATGTCTAATGCTTCGTGCATTCATGTATAGTATTTTTAATTTGTTACTGCTCTCACCCTTCCCATCAACCCTTATTTCACTCAACCTTACAGCATGATGCCTTTCCGAGTTTTCTGCCTCATTAATACAGTTGTCTTTCTTGACTTCTCTTGTTCTAACTTTCCCTTCAATTTCCTTTTTAAACATCCAGCTTGTCCCCTCTCCCCCACTACTTAATTTAAATGTAGCGGTGTTGCAGTAGAAAACCTGCCTGCCAGAATGCTGGTCCCTAACCTATTAAGGTGCAAGCCGTCTCTCTTGTAGAATTTATATTTACCACAAAATATACCCCAGTGATCCAAGAACTTAAATCCTTGCTTCCTGCACCAGTTCCCCAACCACACGTTCAGAGTGGAGTGGGGCGGAGAGGTCAGGAAGAAGATTGCAGGTTAGGAAAGTGGTGCTGAGTTCGAGGGATTTGGCTGAGACAAGGTGGGGGGAGGGGAAATGAGGAAACTGGTGAAATCCGAGTTTCCAACCCAACCAGATTACCCAATCCGAAATCCAACCCAACCAGATGTTGTTGAGCTGCCTTCTTGACACACTGGAGTGCAGGGGTACTCACAGTCCCTTGAGGAGAAAGTTCCAGGATTTTGATGCAGTGACAATGAAAGAAAGGTGATACATTTCCAAATCAGGATGGTGAGTGCCTTGGAGGGAAACATGCAGGCAGTTATGTTCCTAATGTACCTGATGCCCTTGCCCTTTGAGATAGAAATAGTAATGGGTTTGGAAGGTGCAGTTTAAGGATCCTTAGTTTATTTATGTACTGAATTTGCCAATAGTTTGTACTGCTGCAACTGGTGTTGTTGTTGTTAGAAGCAACGGTTATTTGTGGATGCAATGCAAATCAAGCAGGATGCTTCATCCTGGACAGTGTCAAGCTTCAAATGTTGTTGGAGCTGTAATTGTACAGGAGAAAGTGCGGTCTGCAGATGCTGGAGGTCAGAGCTGAAAACGTGTTGCTGGAACAGCGCAGCAGGTCAGGCAGCATCCAGGGAACAGGAGAATCGACGTTTCGGGCATAAGCCCTTCTTCAGGAATGAGGAAAGTGTGTCCAGCAGGCTAAGATAAAAGGTAGGGAGGAGGGACTTGGGGGAGGGGCGTTGGAAATGCGACAGGTGGAAGGAGGTCAAGGTGAGGGTGATAGGCCGGAATGGGGTGGGGGCGGAGAGGTCAGGAAGAAGATTGCAGGTTAGGAAAGTGGTGCTGAGTTCGAGGGATTTGGCTGAGACAAGGTGGGGGGAGGGGAAATGAGGAAACTGGAGAAATCTGAGTTCATCCCTTGTGATTGGAAGTGCCACCAGGACAGAACCCCACTGGTCCTCACCTACCACCCCACCAACCTCCAT
>NC_057726.1:31983960-32118470 GCF_004010195.1 Chiloscyllium plagiosum
AACCTGCAATCTTCTTCCTGACCTCTCCGCCCCACCCCACTCTGACCTATCACCCTCACCTTGACCTCTTTCCACCTATCGCATTTCCAACGCCCCTCCCCCAAGTCCCTCCTCCCTACCTTTTATCTTAGCCTGCTGGACACACTTTCCTCATTCCTGAAGAAGGGCTTATGCCCAAAACGTCGATTCTTCTGTTCCCTGGATGCTGCCTGACCTGCTGCGCTGTTCCAGCAACACATTTTCAGCTGCAATTGTACAGGCAAGAGGGAAATATTCCAATACATTTCCTGATTTGTGTATTATAAATAGTAGACAGAATTTGGCCTGCTCTTCTAGCCATAGTATTTATATGGCTAGTCCAGCTGAGTTTCTAGAACAATGGTAACCGCCCCCTAGGATGCTGGTAGTATGGGATTCAGTGATGGTAATGCCATTGAATGTCAAGGGGGTGATTGTTGGATTTTCTGGTATTGTTGTTGGTCATTGCATGGCACTTGTCTGGTGCAAATGTTATTTGTTATTTATCAGCCTAAGCCTGGATATTGTCCAGGTGTTGATGATTACGGACATGACTGTGTCAGTATCAGAGGAGTTGTGAATGGTGCTGAACAAATTTAGGATGTTCACTGAGAATTGCACAAAGTAAATTATAGGAAACAGTTTGGTGTTATTCATATGCTATAAAAGTCCATTACAATTTTAAATTGCTTCTAAGCTACTTCAAATTTAAGAATAGTCTGTGATAATGTGCACAGTTACATCAGTCAGACCCTTCTGCTCTGTCTAACTTTTATACAGATCATAGGCAGCTATGATGACTAAAGTTGTGGATTTTATTTATTCGAGATCACTGCAAAATTTCTGCTAACAACAAACAAATTCAGTTTTGTTCAATTCCTTATTGCAAAATTGTTACTGTCGATACTCTCTCACATTTGTATTGAGTTAAAAATAAATTACATAACAGATGCTGAAGTTATTTTTTTCACGGAATGGAGCCAATGCAATGGTGGGTCATTTAAAGGTCAATAAAACAGAATTCCTTCTAAAGGAGAAGTTATGCATACTTTTGGAATAAATTGCCAAGAATCAGTCATTATGTCAATGGTTTAAACTCTTTTTTATGTGCAGACAAATTAGCATTTTCGTACTTAAATTATTTGCTAGTTTATGTGGGCCAAGATGTTTGCAAAGAGATATTTTTCTTGTCATTGTTTTTGGCGAATGCACTTTATAACAAAACAATGGGTAGAATCTTCCTAGGCATTGAACAATGTGGGGTTGGTGAGAAAGTTGGAAATCACATGAGATGGACAGTGAGGAGCTTCTTGACATCAAGAGCAATTCATCCAATGAATTGTTGAAAAATGAGGAGATTCTTGTTCATGAGCGTCAAGTTATCTATTTGCATGCAGTGATATCTTATTCGCTTTATTGATACACAGTTTCCTATTCTCCCATCCGCCAGATGAAAACTAGACAATAAAAAATCCCAATATGAAAGTCTAAATGGTTAGCTGGTGGCTCAAGCTTGACGCTTGTTCCTCTAGGCTTCCATCATGGACATCAGTCACCATCATGCTAGATACATTCCCCAAACAGCAACCACATTTATCCCTTGTTCACTAACATTGGCATTAAATTTATACCAACGTCATTCCATCATGGCTCATCTCCAATCCAACTGCAAGATGATTTGGCACATCTACATACTGATAATGTTACTGAGTTTGTTATTCCTGATGAAGGGCTTTTGCTCGAAACATCGATTCTCCTGCTCCTCAGATGTTACCCTGACCTGCTGTGCTTTTCCAGCACCACACTCTTGACCTTTGTCATACAGAAGCCCAGACTAATGTTCTGAAGACATGGATTTGAATCCCACCATACCAGATGGTGAAATTTGAATTCAAATAACAATTTAGAATAACAAAAAAGCTAGTCTAATGCTGACCATATAACCACTGACTATTGTCATAGAAACCCATTTGGTCCACTAATGTGCTTTAGGGAAGGAAATCTGCCATCATCACCTGGTGTGGCCTACATGTGACTCCAGGCCCCAAGCAATGGGGTTGACTCTTAACCCTCTGGATCATTAGGAATGGGCAACAAATGCTTTGCCTATTCAGCAACATTCTCATCCTATGAACACAAGGTCAAGCGTATATCTTATGGAATTGACCAGTGTGGATCTCGGAGATACTTGGTTGCTCTCTTAATACTCACTTTCTTTGCACCTGTTTGGAAGCTCACACCATGTTTGCTTTGCTTTTTTTTGCCCTTAGGTAGAGCTTAAAGTCTCACAGTACTTCTGTCTTAGTTTATTTAAAGGTAGACTTAAGCTACCAGCTTCTCATGGTTGTTAGCAGTCATCGGTCAAGGGGGCAAATATGTTACTATATTGCTCTGAGTGGTGTTAATCTCACACCTGCACTGCGCGTCAGCAGCCTACACAGCAAAAGCTCTGCATGTGTGTCAACCAAATGACCATGTCTTAAAGGGAGTAGACCTCATTCAAGTCACTAGATACATCTTCAGTCAGGGGATCCTGGCACAACCAGAGTAGGGCAGCGTCCGAAAGCAATCCAGGTTAGTCAACCACTTTGGGTGATCACGGGGTCCACACCTCTATATTCCGGGAAATGTGCCATACATCATCACTGTGGGTTCAGTGCAAACTTTCTGGGGAACTGCATTAAGTCAGTCAGGGAGAGATTGACAGGAAGGGCTTACATTTGGGGAAGCACCAAGGGTAAGAGACTAAGCCGAAGACTCACTGCCTGAAGCACAGCCATTGATTCCTTTCATGGTGATGCTAATAACAAGTGCTCAACAGAACTGAAAATATCTACAACCATACAGAATGGGATGGTAAGTGTTTCATTCTCTCAGAGGAGGCTTCACTTTCAAACAATATGAGGCCTTCAAAAGGCAACAGCATTGCACAGCACACGTTCAGTATAGATGAAAGACATCTATGAGCATTAAACACAAGATGTGAAATTTAAGAGATTAAGCTACCATGTGGACCACAAATCCTGGCCCCGAGCGCTGTTGTTCACATCATATGACTTCATGGATCAATCCTGTTAATGGCAGTGATGCACAAACAAGTATTGATGCCAGGAAAGATTTATTCTAGTTGCCAAGGCTGCAAGCAGTTTGCATCCTCCCAAATCTGCACATGTGCTGGATTTGCTCACTTCTCACCTTGGACCATAAATTCTTGTGTAGCACAAACAATGGTTTTGTACCTTCAATATTACAGTTGCTGCAAGAAAGACATTCATTCACATAGTTAATGATGAAAAGTGAACATTTATTTACAAATGTGAGAACTTATTTGTAATTAAGTGTCACCAATGTCACATATACACCCTCAAAATGTCTTCTTCATTTCTCTTCCACTAGGTCTATGAAATAACTGGACAGAGGCCGGTATTCCATCATCCATGACCCTTTATTTACACATACACATTACATTGACCCTAACCAGCTAGCTCAGAGCCATCTCTGAGTGAACAGAACCTCTGATACTTCTGTTTATGTCTGTCAATCAGAACTCCTTGATTGGAGCTAGTTAACAGGGATTTTAAACTCAAGAAGATCCATCTGGCCAACTTCTTTCTCATCACTACATCCGTCCCCACTCTAGATCCAGGGATGTAGGCCAGTTCCTTTCAGCCCAGGTCCAGTTCCTCTGACTCTGACTTGGGTGGCATATGCTGGACCGTAGCCAGTCTCTTGTTTCTTCTCTTCTTCAGGTAGTAACAGAATCGAGGCTGCATCCAACTCAGACTCTGAGGCTTCTTTGATGCTAGATGGAGAAGGAGAGCAGATGGTTTCTGACAGCCTTTCTGGTCCTGCCCCGTTTGCAAGGTAGCAGCTATCATGTGATGCATCTTTGTTCAGGACTGCCTCACCTCCCCAAACTTTGTGTGTCACAGGACCTGACCCCATACTGACCTCACACTGTACCCATACAGGGCCACTTCCATGGTTTTGACACCAAACGTTGTCTTCTGAAGTAAACTGTCTCCATTGCTTAGAGGAGACATGTGAATGGCATTGGCGTTCCTGATGCTATTTCAATCTCCTTCCCAGGTCCGGAAAGATCAAATTGGAGTCTTGTCCCCATAGGCAACTCTGCTGCAGCTATTCTTTTAGTTACATGAAGAGTGTTCCATTAATTAAATAGGACCTGGAACAGTTTGGCATTAAGCAAACCTATGGACTGTTTCTTTAAGCCTGTCTTCAACATTTTGACTGCTCTTTCAATCAGACCATTGGATGATGGATGGTATAAAGCTTTCTGAACATGTTTGAATGCCATTTAACTTTAGGAAATACTCGAAATTCCTGCTGGTAAATGATGTTCTCTTATCCATCACCAATACTTCCATGTAGCATGACTGATACTTATAGCTCTTCAACTGTCATCCCTGAGTTTGATGAATGAACTCTATGCATGCCCAAACATTGGGCATTGCAATGGCCAAGAACAATAAGCTCATGAAAGGACTAGTAGAGTCAATGTGTAACTGAGTCCAGGGTTTACCTGGTCATTCCTATGAATGGGGGTGGGGGGGGGGAGCTGCTAACATTAATTTTTGTGGGCACTACCCCACTGATATGTCAGCATTGAATGCTGGCCACCAGGCATTTTGACAACATTTTGGAAACCCCTGGATGACCCTGGAGAAGTTCAGTCAGAAGCTGACAGTGATCTTTACTCGGGACAATCACGCTAGCTCCCCATAATAATATGCTGTCCTCGGCAGTAATCTGGTCTCATTGGGTCCACAAAGGTTGAATTCTTGTTGTGATGGTCCTTTTCTTTTTCTCATCACTACCAGCTGTTTTAGTTTTACCGGAATGGAATCCTTTTGTGTCCACAATCGGTATTGTCAGTGGTAACAACTAGAACAGACTCTTCCAGAAGAGGCCTCACCAGTGGTGTATCTGCCCATGGGAGGCAGCTCAAAGCATCCGCATTAGTTACTTGGTCTCCTGGATGGTGTTCCAACTTGTAAATGTATGCACTGAGAATAAAAGCCGAATGTTGAATTCGAACTGAGTTATGGGTGGCACGGCCTTGTCTTCTTTATGTAGCCCTAGCAGGGATTTGTAGTCCATTGGTACTACAAACTTACATCAGTAATGTTATTGGTGGAACTTTCTCACACCAAAGAAGACTGCCAAATCTTCCTTCTCTATCTGGGCATATTTGCGTTTCCCATTAGCCAAAGTCCGGGAAGCATACTCATTCTGTTGGGCCACCGGTAAGCCAACACTACTCCGATACCATATGGGGAGGCATTGCACGTCAGCACTACGTCTTACTTCGGATCGTAGTGGGCCAACACCTTGGATGATGATAGCTGCTTTTTCATTTTCATAAAGGCTACTTCTTGGCTCGGTGACTATTTCCAATGTTGACCCTTTTCCAATAGCAGGTGTAAGGGTCCAAGGTGGAGGCCAGGTCAGGTATGAATTTTCTGTAATAATTGACCAACCTAAAGGAAGACCTAAGTTCTGGCACAGACATGGGAGCCACGGCACCTTTGATCATCCACACATTATCTTCCAAATGGTGGTAATTGGACCTTGTCAACTCTGTAGTCCAATAAGGTCACTTGGGTGACTGGAACACACATTTTGTCCTTCTAAGACATATCCCCGCCTGGGTGAAAAGTTTAAGCATATGTCCAAGTTTGCTAAATACTCTTTATCAGTCTTCTCTTTATTAGCACGTCATCCAAATAAAGGCAGTTTGGGGAGATGCTGCAAAATGTTCTCTGTTGTCCGCTGGAAAAGCAGTGGAGATTGATGATACCCCAAAAGATAGTCTTGTATATTAGTAAGACCCTTACGTGAATTAATTGTGGCATACTTCTGGGATTCCTCAAATAGTCATAATTGCAGATACACATGGCTCGTGTCCAGCTTTGTGAAGGAAAGCCCACCCTGCCAGTTTTGCATATATCCAGCTGCAACTGGTTTATCATTTGTTTAAAATCCCCACAAACTGACCCATCAGGCTTCACAATTGATATAACTGATGCTGCCCATTCTGCAAACTTTACTGGTTTGGTAATTATTTTGCTTTCCAGCCTCCTGATTTCCACCTCTATTTTTGCACATAAGGCAAATGGCACTGGCCAGGCCTTGAAGTATTGCTTCCTGGTCAACATGTAAGGTTGCCTTGGACTTCACTCAGGCAATCATGTTCTAATCAAAAACATTGAGCCAATTAAGGTGAATGTTTCTCAACTAATTCCACTTCAACAAACTTGGGCCTGAGCCTTTTACTACAGTGGTAACTGTACCAACTGCTTCGCATAGGAGACCAGAAGTGAGGTCATATCCTGAATCTGTAATGGTTCCCTGGTAAACGTTCTCTGTCTGGCCAAGGACTGGTGCAAACTTAAGGACTAGAGTCCAGAGTGATTCTTGGTAAAGACCGTTTCTGGTGATACAGCTGACCACTGATATAGCTGCCCCAGTATTGACCTCTATTAGAACTGGGTGACCACATAATCAGACATTTGTTTTTATTGGTTCTGATTTGGATGTTGCTAAGCAATTCAACTATTCCAAATCACACACCTGTGGACTTTCCAGGGCTGGATGCCGGCCTATGAGTTCTCTTACAGAAGTCAGGCCTCATAAGACATCTTTGCTGTCTTGAGTACACATACTGACAGCAACTACAATGGCTTGCCGGCCAGGATCCTGAAGAACATTTTAGCCATTTATATGAAGTTCGGCTTTATTTTGGGGTTTTGCTGTCGGCTGACCAAGAGTCCCTCTGCTCAGGATATACTCTGCACAAGGCTCTGCAATCACCTGCATGTTTCCCAAACTTGGTCAGCCAGGTGAGGGTGTCCACTTCCACTGGGATACTGTGTAGCTCATATACTCCACTTGCCACATTCTCTAATGGCAAGGCAAGTTTTTGTGCTTGTTTGAAGTCCATTGGGCTTCAGTTAATAGGCTTTTTTGCAATGGTTACGGAATTAATCCCACTCTTGTTGCCACTGAGATAACTGCACAGAGACCGGTATCCCATCATCAAGTCACCCTTTATATGTGCACAGAACACCGACTCTGACCAGCTAGTTCAGAGCCAGGATGTAGAATGAGCAGACTCTGAGACTCCTGTTTATTTTTTTCTCTCACTCTTCTAGCTCTCCGGATGTGGGGCAGCTGGTCCAGGGACAGTTCCCTTCCCCTCTGACACCTTCAAGGAGGAGAGTCCTTGTGCACACACACTGATCCAGCTCCCTCAGAGCCAGCACTCAGAGTGAACCGAACCTCTGACACTCCTGTTTATTTTTAAAATTTTTTTTGTTAATTTTTTTCTTTTTTTTACTTAACCCCCACATTACCACCTAACTGTGGTAGTGCTTATTCTTTCCCTAACACCCATGTTGTGTGTGTGCGCAGGTGTGGGACACAGTGAGAGACACAAGGTGCACAAATCTTTATTCAATTTCCACCACCAGGAAGAAAGGAAAACACCCGAGTGGCCAGTGACAAGCAGTGCCCTTCACAAAGGGCAATGCAATCTCCTGTTTATCTTTTTATTTTTTTCTGTTTTTTTTATTTTTTTTCCCCCACACTACCACCTAACTGCAGTAGTGCTTATATTTTCCCCAGCACCCATGTATGTGTGCAGGTGTGAGACACAGTGAGAGACACAAGGTGCACGAATCTTTATTCAATTTCCACCACCAGGAAGATAGGAAAACACCTGAGTGGCCAGTGACAAACACAGTGAAGGGGAGGGTAGGGACTAAATCAAAATAGAGTTGGAGGGGGAAATAATGCACTCCACTCCCTGCGGCGCCCACCTCTCCTTGAACAACTCCAGGGTGTTGGTGGACACCGCGTGCTCCTTCTCCAATGACACCCGGGCTCTTACGTAACCGCGGAAGAGGAGCAGGCAGTCGGCCCTAACGACCCCCTCCACGGCCCACTGCCTCGACCTGTTGATGGCCAGTTTGGCCAGGCCCAGGAGCAGACCCACGAGGAGGTCTTCAGACCTGCCCTCCCTCCTCCGTACCGGATGCCCGAAGATCAGGAGCGTGGGACTGAAGTGCAACCAAAAGCAGAGGAGGAGATTTTTGAGAAAATCAAAAAGGGAGTGCAAACGCCCACACCCAATATACACGTGGTCCACGGACTCCACAGCGCCACAGAACAAGCAGTTGGGCTGGGAGAACACTACTGTTTTTTTTTTTCCTTTTTTCTGAAGAGGTGGACGGTGTGCAGCAGCAGTCTATATAGGGTCCGCCTTTTTACCCCCTGGAAGGGAACAGAATTAAGATTCCGGAGGCGGCTCAGGTTGTGGGGCATAGACTCCCGCGGGAAGTACGGGACCTTGGGGCCAATGTGAAATTCCGTCCAGGCTGGGGTGAGCGCGGACGGGATCCCACCACACACCTGAGCGTCCTCCAACTGGTGCACTACGTTGGGTCCGAGCACCGCCGTTTTAAGGCGTCGGATGGCGGTGGCCACGTACCGGACGTCTACCGCTGCCCTGCTCGCTATGTCCTGCGGCAGCGTCCAGCCCACGCCCCCGGCACCCAGCACTTCCCCAAACCTGGGCACCCTCGCCGCCACGGGCCTCCCCTCCGACAGCCACTCGAACCCGCGAGTACGGAGGTGCGGATTCCTGAGCAACGGCTCCCTGACGACAGCCGCTACTCCAGCCGGAGGGTAGGCGCAACACGATTCGACCATGTTCCAAACAGTGATCAGGTCCTGGTAAAAGACAGGCAGCGTCTTGAGGGCGACGTCCAAACCATCACGGTCGACGAACAGGAGCTGCGTGTCATAGTTGAGGCTACACACCTGGCGGAAAAAATACATCGCCAGGGCGCACCACCTAGGAGGAGGCTCGACGTAAAGGTATCACTGCAAGGTCTGAAGGCGGAATGTCGCGACCTGGGTGAGGACGCACACCAGCGACTGACCGCCCTCCTCAATAGGGAGACTCAGAACCTGCGCGGCGACCCAGTGCATCTTTTTGTCCCAGAAGAAGTCGACCAACGTTCTCTGGATGTCAGCGACAAAGCCAGGAGGAGGGACCAAAGTGACCAGCCGGTACCACAGCATAGCGGCCACCAGCTGGTTTATGACCAGCACTCGACTCCTGCAAGATAGCACTCGGAGCAGTCCTGTCCAACGGCCTAGGCGAGCCGAGACTTTGGCCTCCAGCTCCTGCCAGTTGGCCGCCCAGGATTCCTCAGCCAGGCTGAGGTAGACCCGCAGGTAAAGGAGATGGGTGGTACTCCAGCTGAACTCCCGTAACTCCTCCGGCAGAGAGTCCACCCGCCACGGACCGACCAATAGTCTGGAACATTTGGCCCAGTTGATCCTGGGGGAAGATGCTACCGAGTACATGGCCTGGCACTCGCGCATCCTCCCCAGGTCAGCCGGGTCGGTGAAAGTGAGGAGCATGTTGTTGGCGTCGGCCGAGAGAACCACCCCTGAGCGCGCGCCGCGCAAAACCAGCCCCGACAACCTCCTCCACAAGAGGCGCAGGAAAGGCTCCACGCACAGGGAATACAGCTGGTCGAACAGGGGGCAGCCTTGACGCACTCCTCTCCCGAAACGAAGGGGCGCCGTCAGGGACCCGTTAACCTTAAGCAGACACTCTGCGGCGGCATACAAAGTCGGATCCGGGCGACGAACTGCGTCCCGAACCCGAATGCCCACAGAGACCCGAGCAGGTACTCGTGGTCGAGAGACAGGAAGGCAGACCAGCCCGTCGACAGAAATGGATCAGGTCCCGGACCAGGTGGACGTTGTCGTGTATCCTCCGGCCCGGACCGTGTAGGACTGGTCCGGGTGATTCATGTGGGCCAGGCGAGAAGACAAACCCTGGCGAAGATTTTGTAGTCCGTGCTGAGGAGGGAGACCGGACGCCAGTTCTTCAAAGAACGAAGGTCCCCCTTCTTTGGCAGCAGGACGATGACCGCCCTGCGCCAAAAAAGGGGCAGCTCTCTGGCATTTAGACACTCCCCCAGGACCTGTGCATAGTCGCTCCCCAGATTGTCCCAGAACGCCCTGAAGAACTCCACAGTTTTGCCCCACGAGAGCCGGTCGAGGGCGCTGGTCAGCTCCTCTAAAGTGACGGGAGCGTCGAGCCTTCCGGCGTCCTCCGGGCCGAGCTGCGGAGGTCCTCCCACAGAACTCTGCGAGCATCCTCGCTGGACAGATCCGGAGAGAACAGAGCCGTGTAATAGTTTCAGACGTGGGCCCTGATACCCTCCAGATCCGAGACGAGGGACCCGTCATCGGCCAGCAGCACAAGGAGCTGCTGACAGGTGCCACGCCTTTTTTCCAGTGAGTAGAAGAAGAGGGAGCCGCGGTCCAGGTCCTGGAGGAGCTGGATCTGCGACCTCACGTATGCGCCCCGAGCCCCGAAGGGCTACAGGTCCCGGAGCGCGGCCTTCTTCTCTTTGTACGCCCCGCGCAGGGCCGGGTCTGCGTCGGGCTGACCGAGGCGTGATTCCAGGTCGAGCATATCCCTCTCCAACTCCCCGCTCCTGGATTTCCGCCTCTTCGTCGACCCCCTCGCGTACTCCTGACAGAAGACGCGGACGTGAGCCTTGCCCACGTCCCACCATAGCCTCAGGGAGGGGAAGCTTCCCCGCTTCCTTCTCCAGCCGGCCCAGAAACGACGAAACAAGTCCCGGAACCGCTCGTCCTCCAGCAGCAGGTTGTTAAAGTGCCAGTATGCGGAGCCGAGCCTGGCGCCGAACGGAAGGAGTTCCGCCCACACCAGGTGATGGTCCGTGCACGACACCTGCCGCGTGGAGGCCTTCGGAAAACAGGAGGCGTACGCCCGCGAAACGTACAGGCGGTCGATTCTCGACGCTCCGACCCCAGGCCTCACGAAGGTGAAGGCGATGGACTCGGGATGGAGATTCCGCCAGACGTCCACCAGGTCGAAGGACTTGACCAAGTCCCCCAACCTCTTCCCCGACGCCCAGCCAGTGCGGGCACCGCCGTGGTCCCTGCCCCCGAGGACGCAAAGATCTCCGGCTGAAAATGCGGGGCCAACAGGATAGCCACCCCGCCAGATCTGCGGGTGAGGTGACTCATGTAGACCCCCCCTCGCCACTCCAGGAGCCAGGTGGCTTCGTCTCCCGGGGTAGTGTGGGTTTCTTGCAGGAAGCACACCGCATACCTCCCGTCCCGGAGGACCAAGAGGGTCTGGAATCTGCACTGTGACTCCCTGCTGCCGTTGATGTTGAGGCTGGCTATAGTTGTCTCCATGTCGGAAGCGTTGTGCAACCACCACCAGTACAGTTAAAAACCTATATACACATTTACAGGGAGGACGAGGGAGGGGCACAAAAGTCCCTCGCCCTCACCAGGAGTGCCCCCAGGAAGTTCCTGACTCGCTTTCGCTCACTGACAGAGCCCAGGCGCCTGGCGAGCAGCGTGGGCCGACCAGTAAACTCTTTCAAAGGTGCTCCAGCGGTCGAGCGCCAGTTGGGCTCTATCCCAGCGACTCCGAGTTTCCTCAACAAATTCCCGGAGTTCCTCAAGGGGGATGAGGGGGAGATCGGTGGGGGGCACCTAGGATTCGAAAATGTCACTGCAGACAGAGTCCGCGTCGTCCCCGATGTCCGCCGCCGATCCTGAACCCTCCTCCGGGAGGTCGCCCTCGATCACCGACCCCTCCCCCACTGAGAGGATGGGGGCTGGTCTGGCACCGCCAACTGGCTTCAAACCCCCGGCGACCCCACCCCCAGGGTCACCGGCGGTATCTTCCTCGGCGCACCCCTTCCCGGAACGCCCCGAGTTCGGGTCGTCGGGCGGCAGAGGCTCGGGGCCCTGCTCCTCTCCCGACACCGGGACGCCCGGCTCCTCGGGGAAAAGGTCCTCCCCCAGGGCCAAGGCCCCCAGAAAAACAGTCTGGGAGGGAGGAGCGAGGATAACACCTTCCTCCCCTCCACCGCTCGACGACCCAGCAGAGTGTCCTCCGTTGTCGCCTGCACCACGGTCCTCGTGGTTGTTAAAGTCCTCCCCAGGGGTCGGAGGAGTTGAAGCAGCAGGAGGCCCTGCTGTAGCCCCTGGGGATTTGGGTAGGTCGGGCCGCGGTGCGGGACAGTCAAGAGGCACCGTTGGCTCGTCCCCTGGAGGGTCGACGGGCAAATGTGTCCCACCCACAGTGAGCCCCCTCTCCACAGCCAGGTGGACTGCCTGCTCGGTCTTTAGGAAAAAAAATGGCCTTCCCGTATATCCAGGCCGCAGCGACGATGGCCAGTGGGACGACCACACTAGCCATGGCCTTGCTGCAGGCCTTGATGGACATATTGGGGTGGGGATAGGCCTTTACCCCAGGTGCCTGAAGGGGGTTGTGGTTGCGGCCGGGGTTGGGACGCCGAGCCTAACGCAGCGGCTACCCCAGCGTAGGTGCGGCTGGGCCCCGCGACCTTCAGGCTCGCCATACTCTGCTGCTAGATGTTAGTAGGTCTCAGGCAGCAGCGGTGGAGGTGGGCCTCTGGCAGCCGCAGTGGCGGAGGTCCTGGCCCAAGGCCAGTCACCCGAGGCGAGTCCCAGGCAGCGACGGTGGAGACCGGCCTCAGGCAACAGCAGCGGTGGAGGCAGGCCTCTGGCAAGTCCTAGGCAGGCCCTTGGCCGCAGCGGTGTGGGCAGACCTGTTGGGGAGGGTCCCCAAGGCAAGTCCCAGGCAGCCCCAAAATTTAGTCCCAGGCAGCAGCAGTGGAGGTGGGCCTCTAATAACAGCAGCAGTGGTGGAAGTCCTGGGAGGGGCCCCAAGGCAAGTCCCAGGCAACAGCAGTGAGGCAGGCCCCAAGCAGCAACAGCTGAGGCAGGTCCGGGTGGGGTCCCAGAGACCAGCAGTGGGAGTGGGCCCCAGGTCAGCAACAACACTCCCTTGACCTTGGTGAGGCCCAGGCTGCAGCTCCAAAGGTAGGCCCCAGACTCAAAAGCTCTCACCTCTGCCTCCTCCTCTTCTTTCTTCCTTCCTTCCTTCCTTACCATCATTGAGCACATAAGGTTCTTGACCCTCTTGGGGCACTGCTAGGCATTTCTCCAGATCCTCAAAGCTGCAATGGCCTGAACGGCAACCTTGGACCAATGGCCAGAGTCTGGTGCCATGGTCTCCTCTGCTGGTCCTAGGGAAACAGGACAGCCCTCCTCTACACAACCGTGTCCACTAGGACCTCCAGGTCCCTGTCCACAAAATGAGGTGCCAAGTTTTCTTTCTCTGAAACGTAAGGGGCAAATGGTCAGCCAGCTCTTGACCCAACACACCCTTGACCCTTTTAAATGTGATGCCAGCACCAGGATGTATCAGCAGTAGCACGTGCCATGTCTGGGGAGAATGAGAGAACAGAATGAACAGGGCAACAATAGAAGCATGGTAGATAGTTGATGAGGCGAATTTTGGGAAGATAGTATGAAAAATCCCATTTGGCCTCATGGAGAGAAACACTCCATAAACCCGTTAAGACTGACTTTGGTATTCAGGTAAAATTCAGCTCCATAAATCAGTTATACCAGTCCTGATGAAGGGTCCTGCCCGAAATGTCAATTCTCCTGCTTCTTGGATGCAGCCTTACCTGCTGTGTTTTCTTCAGCACCACATTTTATCGACTCTGATTCTCTAACATCTGCAGTCCTCATTATATCCTATACCAGCAACTTGGAATACATGCAAATTATTGGAAATAATTATTTAAAATTTATATTTATTTGCTGCATTTTTATGTTAATAAACTAAGTAGCTTATAGAGACCCGGTATACTTTCCTAATTAGGTCCTGGAAGAAGAATGATCTACAAAGTGATCCTCCTGACCTAATTTACAGTCCACTTTACAGATATTCTTATGTGGTTGCATTTCTTCTTGTTCCCAATATTCTTCTTCTCCCCTGCTGACGCAGGTAGAGCAAAGATGCATAGGTATCCCAAGTGAGTGGGTAAGCATTACTGAAGCCATGCAGGGTAAGCAGTCTTGGGGAAGTTGGTGTGTGGAAGTGAGTGATCTAAAATGATGTGTGCATTAGTAAGAGTGTGGATCATGAGCCTTGGTGGCAGGTGTGTGTACTAGCAGTGAGAGGGTAAGGTAACCGATAGACATGATGTCCATCTATTACTTTGTTTTAATGTTAACATAAATTAATGAATCTGAAACATGAACCCATTCTTCCCCATATCTCTGCAGATGCTACCTGGTCTCTTGAGTGTTTATAAGTTATTGGGTTTATTTCAAATTTCTGAAATTTATCCCATTTTCCCCGAGCTTACAAATTTTGCTATCAAGTTACAAATAGTTTGTTGAATCCAGAAACAATCAAAGCATCTTCTCTCGTAATGGCTTTCATCATCTTTTCTGTTAAGAGATGCAAGACTTGGAAGTCACTGCACCAAAATCCCATCACCAACTTCTGAGCTTTTTCTGTTCCTTTAAATTGAAATATTTTTAGTTTTGTATTACAAACCTGCATAGCCCACATATTCTGTCTCAGAAAATCTAACTATCTAGCATATCCTGGCTTGAAGTAGAAATCGTTCCAAAATTGGAGTTTCTTGGTTTTATCACATTCTCATGTTACTTTCCCAAAAAGTGACAAAACAATACATCATAATATTACATTATAAAGTATTTATGTTAACATTAAATTTTATCTTGAGAATTGCACTGACCACTTGCGTCGGGCTGAAGTTTATAATCTTTCTCCTTCAGCACACTCACAGCATTCCAGACACAAGTGTGAGCAACTTAATTTCAATTGAATCCACATTAATCAATCACATTCAAAATTCTAGATCTGAGACATAATTAAATTCTGAACTGTTGCAATACCATTGTGCAATCCACTCCAAATTTAAGATTTAGCTTTGCTCACAAACAGCTCATTGTTCAGTTTAAAGATCAATACATATGTTACCTGTTTCCATTGAAATCAATGGATCTGAATGTCTCTTGCCAAAAAACGTTGTCCCATTAGCCATTTAAATTTGAATCTGCTGAATAAACTGAAAATCTTTCATTGGTTCAAGGAATGTAGACTCAATGGCAAAGCCAGTATTTATTACTCATTCTTAATTGTTCAAGAACATGAAGCTTGTTCTTGTTGAACCTCGACAGTCAACTTGGTGTGAGTATTTCAAAACAGTGATGTTATGAAGGCAGTATTAACACAATGATGATGAAGAAATGGTAAAATGTGCCAGCCTTGATGACAGAATTGCTTTCTTCAGTGCTGTTGTGACTATTATTCTTCAAGCTGTATTTTTAAGCCACAATGACCTCAGAATACCTAGTCTTATATCCACAGTATTTAAGTGCTGATTCACTTACATTTCTGATCAATGGTAATTCCAGAATGTTGGTGACAAGAAAATGTGATTAAAGTAACTTTATGTCAAGGGTAATCACTCTCCTCATCTGTGGAAATCTGCTCCTCAATATGTAAAGCAAAGCTAAAATGAGGACTGGGCCAACTAGCCGTAGTGAAACATATGGATGATAATGGAATAGTGTAGGTTTGATGGACTACAGATTGTTGCACTGACCTGTGAAAACATCGAGGACCAAAGGGCCTGGCCTGTACTGTGCTGTAATGTTCTATGTTCTAAAACCAAACAAGTAAGAGTTGCTTCATAACGCTGTCAATGTCATCTTCTACCACTTTGCTGATGCTTTGGGTAAACTGATGGGGCTGTAATCAATCAAACTGTATTTGTCTTTCTTTTCATGGATGGGATGTTCCTGAGCAATTTTGTACTTTTTTGAGGTGATGCTAGTGTACACTGAACAGCATGACTAGGGTTGTGGCCACTTCAAGAGAATAAATCATTAGCTCTATGGTCAGATATTTCAAACTTTATAGCTTAAGAACTAAATCCTACTATTTTTGGCCAAGTCCAATCATTGTCAAATATTTTGGAGAGCTTTTCACCATAACTTGGAGATGCCAGTGTTGGACTGGAGTGAACAAAATTAAAAATCACTCAACACCAGGTTATCGTCCAACAGGTTTATTTGGAAGCACTAGCTTTCGGAGCACTGCTCCTTCATCAGGTGATTGTGGAGAATAAGATTGTAAGACACAGAATTTATAGCAAATATTTACAGTGCGATGTAACTGAAATTATATATTGAAAAAGACCTGGATCATTTGTTAAGTCTCTCATCTTTTAGAATGACCATGTTGGTTTCCGTTCTTTCATATGCTCATTATTCCGTTCTTTCATATGCTCATTATTCTGTAAATCCGTTTTTTTAGATTAGAATCAGTCTGACCATTGTGGCACAGACAGCCTCACAGGGAGTTAACACCTTCAATACCTTATCTGGGCCGACATGGCACCAATTGTTAAAGTGCACTTGAGAATGTACCTTTTAAAAAAGGTTTTATGATTTACTATGAAAGAACTGAAACCAACATGGTCATTCTAAAAGATGAGAGGTAACAAACAATCCAGGCCTTTTTCAATATATAATTTCAGTTACATCACACTGTAAACTTTTGCTATAAATTCTGTGTCTTACAATCTTATTCTCCACAATCACCCGATGAAGGAGCAGCGCTCCAAAAGCTAGTGCTTCCAAATAAACCTGTTGAATTATAATCTGGTGTTGTGTGATTTTTAACTTTTTTTATCATAAGGTGAGAAATCCTGTGAGACCTTATCTTACCAAATTCATCTTATTAATTACCTACCACATTCCGACAGTATCTCTCACATCTGACTTCTATCCCATTTTACAATGAGTCATTCCCACACAACTCACCACTCAGTGGATATCTGTTAAAACACTGGCATCCCTTGCACTCACACCATCTTCAAAGCCCATCGTGCACCTTTACAAGTATTGACAAGCCAAAGCTGCCCTGCTCAGTCAAGGACAAAGTTTAGATCAGAGTGGTGCTGGAAAAGCACAGCAGGTCAGGCAGCATCCGAGGAGCAGGAAAATCGATGTTTTGGGCAAAAGCCCTTCATCATCTATTCCTGATGAAGGGCTTTTGCCCAAAACGTCGATTTTCCTGCTCCTCGGATGCTGCCTGACCTGCTGTGCTTTTTCAGCCCCACTCTGATCTAAACTCTGGTTTCCAGCATCTGTAGTCCTCACCTTTGCCTGAAGAAGGGCATGTGCCCGAAACGTCGAATCTTCTGTTCCCTAGATGCTGCCTGACCTGCTGTGCTGTTCCAGCAATAAAGTTTCAGCTCACCTTTGCCCAGTCAAGGACAGAGGCTGATCAGGTTAGAGAAGGGGAAGATAGCACCATCATTATCGACGACAATGCATACACATCTACACTCCATCAGCTAACAGTGGATCCTCTCCTTACAAAGAGACAAAGAAGTGCCAGGATGTACCCAGCTGGAGGTAGAACAACAAATAGGCCTCTCTGCACTTTCCCACCAGACCACTACAGAAGTAGTTGGGCCCCCCATCTGTACCATGCCTGCGCACCTCTGATCCTTGGAAGTTCAAATAGAGAAGGGTCAACTTACCTTAGGTAAGAAAACCCTCAGCATGTCCAAACATAAGCAGCCCCAGGGTTGCCCCCACTAAAGCTCCAGGGCTCACATGCTCAACAGCCAAGCAGGCTTCTTCCATCCCAGCTACAAAACTAAGACGTAATGGGAGGGAGAGAAAGAAGAAACTTACTGAGGGCACTCTGGTGGCCCAGGTGAAAAGGATTGTAAATCACTCTCAGTTTATGTAGAAATATTCCTTGTGTTAATTTTCATGTGTTTGTGAGGTTCTGTGTAGGTGCTAAATGCATTTTCACAAAATGCATTACTACAGAAGAGACTGAGTGAATGGAGAACCTGCTGCAGTATCTCAAAACGGGATGGGGGGAGGAACAGAGGCAGGGTGATATATACACATGGCACTGAGATTAAGAACCTGAATCTAAATAAAGAAAACCAGAATCCGATGAGGTATGAACAATCTAGGATAATTTGGGGAATGTTACTTGAAGTGATGATGGTGGACAGGCAATGGCAAACCCTTATGGAGTGCAAGGATGAACTGCAGCAATTATTCATTCCTGTCTGGTACAAAATAAAACAGGAAGGTTGACTCAACCATGGCTAACATGGGAAACTAGAGACAGTATTAGATCCAAAGAAGGGGCATACAAATTGACCAAACAAAGCAGCAGACCTGGGAACTGGAATCAGTTGAGATTTCAGCAAAGGAAGACAAAGGGATTGATTAAGAATGTAAGAGTATCAGAACTAGGAGCTGGACTAGGCAATTTAGCCCCTCAAGCCTGCTCTGCTATTTGACACAATTATGGCTGATCATCTCCTGCTTCTATTTCTATCTAGGGCACTGGTCCATGGTGATATCTTTTGGTCCTCCTTGTTTGAATCCTTCTTTGCATAAAGGTGTATCTGACAAAGTGCTAGGGAGGTGCAACATACAGGCCAATACTATATAGGATGGTTAGGGGAGTTTATTTTAAAATTCAGTCAAGAGACATAGGCATCTCTGATTAGGTTAGCATTTATTGCCCATCCCTAGTTGCCCAGAGAGCAGTTAAGAGTCAAATTGCTGTGGGTTTAGAGTCACATATAGGCCCTTAAGGACATTAGTGAACAAAAAATGTTTTCTGACAATCGATAATAGTTTCATGGTCATCATTACACCCTTAATTCCAGCTTTTTAAAAATTGAATTCAAATTCCACCACAGGGTGATTTGAACCAGGTCCCTAGGACAGGAGCTAACTTTTTGAATTAATGGTCAAGTGATAATAACACTTAGCCATCACCTCCTCTATGATAGTTGACAACTCACTTGCCTGTGTGCTCTACACTACTTGGGCCTGTGACAAATGAGCTTTCCTTCCTTGAGTCACTCTGCCTGCTCCAAGTGTGGTCAGAACAAAACTCTTACCTAATGTACACTTTTGATTCCAGTTGATGGAATGCAACTGTGAGTGTTCTGCTGTCAGTGACCTCCAACCTCAGCCTGCATATACTGGTAAGCCTACAAACATCCATATCCCCTTAGTCCTGCAAACACCTGCTCACCTTGCCTAGCAAGCCCATGGCACATGAGGTGACCATCCCTGGAGTGGTCATTTACTGTCTTCCAGTTGAAGCCAGGGTGCTCCTGCTGGTGGACAACTCGCCCCTTCCCCCATTACACTTTTCCCACCCACCATATCTACCCTTGTAAATTTTGCTGGCCCCTTCACAGCTGTTAGGCAGAGCATACAGCCCTCAGTACCAAACAGTATTGCCAACACACAGTCCCACAGCATAGTTTCTTTGAATGGGCCTGAAGGGCTAGCTATGGCCCACTATGTCAACCAGCATGATCACAGAGCCCTGGGAAACACATAGCCAGAATGCTGACTAGTAACTATACATGTCCCCAACCGCAGCAGCCCTACCTCGCAAACTTGATGCAATGGAGTTGATGGATTTACTTTGATCCTGCACTGCAGAAGCATGGACCCTGTGGTCTAGAAAACCATGACTGGATGCCTAACCATGGCCAATTTCCTTGACTGCTATTGGAGGCTGCCCTTGACTTACTGTGCCAGGATCCCCTGATAGATGAATGCCTCCATGGAATCACTGAGGACAACTCTCCATAGAATTTGAGATATGACTGCCTGCTTGTTGCTCACGCAGTGTATTTGCCACATAAGCTACTGGCACATGATGTATGTGTAAGATTGACATAGCACACTGCAGTTGTACAGGATATATGCCATCTAAACTGAGGTCTGCATTGCAGCAAGACTAGCTGCTTGATTTTATGACTGCACTAGGTGGCATGGCAAGGCAAGGCAGGAATGCTGTCAACATGCAGGTAGGTGCTAAGTAAGCATGTGCTAAGTAAGCAAGTGCTAAGAGAGGAAGTGAGAATCCATGAGATGCAATCTATTCCAGTGTGTGAGCTGGGTGCCTGTTCCTGTGTGCAAAATTACCCCATTGCAACCTTTCAATGCTAGTTGTTTATGAATCCTGCAAAGCAAGTCTATTCTTCCAAAGCATACTTGTTGTGCATGTTCAAGGTACCAGGATGGTTATGACAGGTTCACAGATGTCCATGGAGGAGGTGAGTGTGTGCCTTGTTCCTATTGATTGTGCCCCTGGTTGCAATTTAGTCATAAGAAACATAAAGGTCATTTATTGCAAGTGGTGAGCTGAATCTGCGAGGTACATGCCCTGTTTTCCTGTTGAGCTTTCCCGATATCGAGTATGCTCAGTGAATTTAACATGGGAGGCTGAATGTTAATGAGGTGAGGTGTGCCATTACCAAGGCATTGAACAAACATTAATTCCTGTCAATTGTCATCTCAGTGCTGTTAAGCAAGATGCCCACCAAGCTACTTGTGAGAAACACAAATGTGGAAAGAACATAGAAACTTGGAGCCGGAGTAGGCCATTCAGCCCTTCCAGCCTGCTCCATCCTTCAATATGATCATGACTGATCCTCTATCTCAAAGTCATATTCCTACTTTCTCTCCATACTCCTTGATGCCTTTAATGAACGCCTCTAAAAATGTATCAATCTCTTCTTGAATATACCCATGACCCAGCATCCACAGCGTTTTGTAGTAGCAAATTCCACAGGCTGACCACACTCAGTGAATAAAGGTTCTTCTTGCAGTCCTAGTGGCCTGTCCCGCTCCTGCGACTGTGAGCTCTGTGTCTAGACTCTCCAACCAAGGGAAACATCCTTCCTGCATCTAGTCCATCTAACCATGCTGGAATTTCACACATTTCAATCAGATCCTTTCTCAGTCCTCTAAATTCTAGTGGACACAGGCCCAGTCAAACAAATATCTCAACATATGACAGGACCTGTCACCCCTAGTATCAGCCTATGAACTTACACTGTATTTTCTCTCTGGCATGTATATCTTCTCTTCAGCAGAGAAACCAAAAGTGCACACAATACTCACCAAGGCCCTGTGTAACTGCAGTAAGGCACCACTACTTCTGAACTTAAATTGTCTTGCAATGGAAGTCAACATACCATTTGCCTTCCTAACTTTCATTGACTGATATATAAGAACACCCAGATTCCTTTGTGTGTCCACATTTCCCAATATTACCATGTACACGATACCAAGCCTTTCTGTTTTTCACAATGAAGTGTATAACTTTATTTCATTCATGTGATACTGCATCTGCCATGTGTTTGCCCATTCAACTTGTCTAGATCACCCTGAAACCTCCTTGCATCCTCCTCACAACTCACAATCCCACATTGTTTTGTGTCATCAGAAACTTGGAAATATTACATTCAGTTCCTGCATCAATGTTATTTATACATACAGTACATCACTGGAGCCCAAGTAACCTGTGACTCTTTCCAATCTGTCAATCAGTTATGAATCCATTTCAGTATAATACTACCAATACTGTGTGCTTTAATTTTGCTCACTAGCCTTATATAGGAACCCTTGTCAATAACCTTCTTGAAATCCATTGGTTCTTCCTTATCTAATCTACTAGTGACATTGACAAAAACATCCAGTAGGTTAGTTAAGCAGAATTTTCCTTTCATGCTAACTTTTGTCTAACTTCATTAATGCTTTTCAAGAATTTTGTTATCACTTCTTTTATAATAGACTCCAATGTTTCCCCAATCCAGATATTAGGCTCCCTGGTCTGTAATCCGCCACCCTCCAATTTGTAGGAACTGCTCCAGAGTCAATAGAATTTTGGAAGATCACCAAAGCATTCAATACTTCCATAGCTATTTCCTTTAGTACTCTGGGAACAGATTATTTATAATATTACAATTATTTACAAGATATGTTAATGACTTGAATGAGGGAAGTAATGTAACAAGATCAGCCAACTGAACCTCATAATGAGTCCCCTGATTCGGGCTATTAATCTGCTCCACTTAGGGAGCCCTGGCTGACAGATATAAACAGGTGTGAGAGAGATAGTGACACTCTAATAGCTTACTCTGAAGATGCAGTACTAAAGTCAAGGGCTGGTCATGTGTAAATAAAGGGTGATTTGATGACAGGATACCATCCTCTATGGAGTTATTTCAGTGGTGACGAGAGTAAAGCATGTTCCTGAAGAAATTCACTCACAACAGTTGTCTTTGAATTAGGATAAGCATTTCTTATGTCACGTCTCTGACTTGCTCAACCCTGTTGTCGAAGACTGGGCCCAGTATATGGAAAGAATGAATTATTATTTCCTGACAAACAACATTGTGGCAGACAAAAAGCAATTCTCCGGACAGCCTGTAGGGCTGCAGCTTTTTCTGTTATTAGCAGCCAACCTTTCCCTGAGGCACCAGATACTAAATCTTTCAAGAAATGATGGACATTGTTAAGGAATATTATGACCCTTAAACCTCCTCTAATTCTGAGATGATATTATTTTGGGAACTAGGAAATCCTTACTGGAATTGTTGACTAGGTTAAAACAACTGGCAGAAGCATATGACTTTGGTTTAACCCTTAATGAGATGGCTAGAATCCATTTGGTATATGGAATTAATGAAATAACTTTGCAAAAATGCCTACTAGCTGGAGCCCAACTGGACATCAAACAGGCACTACAACTGGCTTTATCATTGGAAAATGCAGCAAGTGGAGTATATGAGTTGCAGGGTAATCCGATGGAAGTGGACACCCTTGCAGTCTGCTGAGCTTGGGGATCATCACTTGAGTGAAGGCAATTGCATAGCCTCACTCAAAACATGTCCTAATCAGAAGAACTCTAGGTCAGCCCACAGCAAAATCACAAAACAAAGCCAAGTCTTGGCCAAATAGTTAACATTTTCTTCAGGATCCTGGCCAGCAAGCCATTGTAGTTGCTGTTAGTATATGCAGACTCAAGACAACTAAACAGTCTTACTAGACCTAAACTGAGTAAGGTAAAACATAGGCCAATACCCAGGAAAATTCATAACCTGTAAAGTCCATCTACATCTGCTTTAGAACAGTTAAATTGCTTAGCAACATTCAGATCAGAACCAATCAAAATAAATGTCTGATTTTATCAGTTTTCGGTTTCAATGGAGGTCGATTCTGGCGTGGCCATATTAGTGATCACAAAACCAGCTTTTAACAAAACTCACTCTGGACTCCAGCTGTTAAGTTTGTGTAAGACCTCGGCTAGGCTGAGTACCTATACTAGGAAACCTTTACAGATTAAGGATACAACTTCGATTCCAGTCTCTTATGAACAGCTGTTGGTTCAGGTACCACTGATTGTAGTCAAAGGCTCAGGCCCAAGTTTGATGGGGCAAAATTGGTTGAGAAAGATTCAGTTAGATTGACTTCACCTTTTTCAATTCAAAAATGGCTGCCTGAGTGAAGTCTTAATTAAATACTTGGAAGTCTTCCCGGAAGGTCTAGGGACTATCAGAAGAGCCAAGGCCATCTTCCATGGTGACCAGGAAGGAAGTCCTTGATTCTGCAAGGGCCATCCAGTACCATTTGCTTTGCAGGCAAAGGTAGAGGCAGAAACTAGAAGGCTAGAAAGTGAAGGAATCATTAAATCAGTCCAATTTGCAGAATGGAAAGAATCAGTCATACCGTTTTTGAAGTTCACCATTGTGGGGACTTTAAACAAACATTAAACTGCTTTTCCTGGCTGGATAAATATACAAGAGAAAATGAGGTCTGCAGATGCTGGAGATCGGAGATGGAAATGTGTTGCTGGAGAAGCGCAGCAGGTCAGGCAGCATTCTAGGGAATGCTGGATAAATATACAACCTCTCAGATAGAGGATTTACATACCAAACTGGAAGGAGGCTGTCCTTCACAAAACTAAACATGAGCCACACTTACTTGCAATTGCATTTAGATGAGGATTCCCAAAAGTATGCGACAATTAATACTCATAAGGGCTTATACCAATATATAAAACTGCCATGTGGAGTGTGGTCAGCCTGTGCAATCTTCCAGCAGACGATGGGGTATATTTTGCAAGATCTACCTCAGCTTGCTATTACCTAGATGACGTTCTAATAACAGGGACAACTAATAAGAAACACTTAGAGAACTTGGATGTAGCCCTAAGGTGTTTTTCCAAGGTGGGTGTGTGCCTAAGAAGAAAAAAAGTGCATGTTCCAAGCACCCTAAATGACCTACAGCGGCTACAGAGTTGACAAGACCAGGTAAGCCAGTTGGAAGATAAAGTGATGGTGATCAAAGGTATTCTGGCTCCTATTTCTGTCCAGGAGCTTAGGTCTTTCCTTGAGCTGGTGAATTCTTATGGAAAGTTCACACATAACCTGGTCTCTTTCCTGTCACCTTTGCTTCAATTCCTAAAGAAAAAAGTTAGCCTTAGAAATGGTTGCGCAGATAAGCCCTAGCTTTCACTGAAATAAAGAAACAGCTATTATCCCAAGAAAAATGTGGCAATGAAATACGATACCTCCTTGCACAGCATCAGGATGGTATTAGCGCAATAAGTGGCCCAATAGAAAGAAACTTCCAATGTTTGCATCCAGAACTTCGGCAAATACAGAGCATAAATATGCCCAAAAAGAGAGAGAAGCATGAATATTCTTATTTGGAGTCAGGAAGTTGCACCAATATCTTTATGGATGGAAATTAGTGATAATCACAGACCACAAACCCTGACTAGGTCTGCTGAAAGAGGACAAGGTAGTGCTGCTCATAGCTTTGGGCCCTATGCAGCGGTGGGCTCTAAGACTAAGTGCTTACAACTATAAGTTAGAACACTCTCTGGGACAGTGTGTAGCAAATTCGGATGCATTGGAAGAGTATGCAATGACATTAAATTTTCTGGATACACTCCAAATCACAGTTGACAATATCAGACTTTGAATGCAGAAAGATCCAATCCTTTCAAAACTGAACCATCTGATACTGATGGGGGAGTCCAAAGGGTTGTCACAACTAGAATTGAAACTTTTTGGACCTGGAGGAACCAGCTCACATTAGAGGATGGTATATTGTTATGGAAAAAAAGAGTGATTGTACTGAGCAAAAGGCCATCCAAAAGACTCTGAAATTAAGATGTTGGTAAGTAGTATTGTCTAGTGGCCAGGCCAGAATGCAGACATAGCCACATTGGTGGGGCAATGCCCAAAGCACCAACAAGAACAAAAATTACTGCCAGCAGCTACCCCGCGTCCATAGGAATGACTGGGTAAACCTTGGACTTAGTTGCATGTCGACTGTGCAGATCCTTTCACAGGTTCAATATTCTTAGTCATTGTAGACAGCCACTCAAAGTGGTGTACATATATAGTGTCCATTCACTACAATAGAAAAATTGCACGCACTCTTTTCAATACATGATCTATGTCCTTTAACTCAGAGGAGAGGGATGTTGTGATTGTAACCTAGCCAGCCAGCTGGACGTTGTAGAATATAAGTTCCCAGATTTACAGCCCCAGTCAGCGAGCCATGGCTGGCAGATAAAACAGGAGTATCAGAGAAACTAGTTCTCTGATAGCTGACTCTGAAGAGGTGGTACTAAAGTCTTTCATAGTTGCATAGTAATAGAAGCAAGAATAGACCATTTGGCCCATTTAAGCCTGCTCCACTATTCATTAAGATCACGGCTGATCTAACTATCATCTCAGCTCCTTCTACCTGCATTATCCCCATAACCCCTAATTCCCCTCCCATGCAAAAAAACCATCCAACTATGTCTTGAATGTATTTAATGAAGCTGTCTCTGCTGTTTCCTTGCGCAGAAAATTCCACAGATTCACTACTCTCTGGGAAAAGCAGTTTCTCCTCATCTCTGCCCTAAATCTAATCTTGAGGCCATGTCCCCTAGTCCTAGTCTACCAGCGGAAACAACTTGCCTCCCTCTATCCTATGTATTCGTTTCATAATTTTATATATGATCCTCTCTCATTCTTCTAAATTCTTGCGAGTACAGTCCCAGGCAGCTCAACCTCGCCACATCGCATTATACCCATCAACCTGGTGAACCTCCTCTGCAGTGTCTCCAAAGCCAGTACATCCTTCCTCAAATAAGGAGACCAAAACTGTGCATAATACTCCAGGTGTGGCCTCACCAACTCCTTGTTCAGCAGAACCTCTCTGCTCTTAAATTCAATCCCTCGATCAATGACAGCCAATATTCCAGTTGCCTTTCTCATTACTTGTTGCACATGTAAATCAACTTTTAGCAATGCATGTGCAAGCATTCCTAAGTCTCTCTGCACAACAGCATGCTGCAATCTTTCACCATTTAAATGCTACTCTGACCTAATATTTTAACTTCCAAAGTGGGTAGCCTCACATTTACCAACAGCATACTCCATCTGCCAGACCCCTGCCCATTCACTAACCTATCTAAATCTCTCTGCAGACCTTCCACATCCTCTGCAGTTTGCCTTTCCACTCAGTTTAGTATCATAAGCAAACTTGGATACATTACTCAGTCTCCTCTTCCAAATCATTGATATATATCATGAACAGTTGCGGGCCCAATATTGACCCCTGCAGCACCCCGCTCACCATTGATCTCCAACCAGAGAAACACCCATTTATCCCAACTCTCTGCTTTCTATTGGTTAACTAGTCCTCTATCTATGCTGGTACATTCCCCATAACTCCATGCATTTTTATTGTATGGATGGGTCTTTTATACTGCACCTTATCAAATACCTTCTGGAAATCCAAATATACAAAATCCACCAGTTCCCCTTCATCCACTGCGCTTGTTACATCCTCAAAAAACTCCAGTAAGTTTGTCAAACATGACCTTCCTTTCTTGAATCCACGCTGTGTCTGCCTAATGGAATGCCTTCCATCCAGATGTCTCACTATTTCTTCTTTAATAATAGCCTCCAGCATTTTCCTGACTACAGATGTTAAGCTAACTGGCCTATAGTTACCTGCCTTTTGCCTACACCCTTTTTTAAAGAGCGGCGTGACATTTGCTGTCTTCCAGTCTGCTGCAAACTGTCTGGAGTCCAGTGAATCTTGGTAAATTATTACTAATACATCTGCTATAACCTCTGCCATTTCTTTTAGCACGCTGAGATGCATTCCATCAGGACCAGGAGACTTATCCACCTTTAGACACTCAAGGTTGCTCAATACTACCCCTTTAGTGATAACAATTGAATTGAGATCTTCATCTCCCATTGTATTCTTATCAGCATTCTTTGGCATGTTAGACACATCTTCCACTGTGAAGACTGACACAAAATAGTTATTCAAGGCTTCGGCCATTTCAGCATTATTCGATACTAATTCCCCTTTCTCATCCTGCAAGGGACCTACATCCACTTTAGCCACCCTTTTCCATTTAATATATTTAGAACTGTTCACATGTAAATAAAGGGTGACTTGGTGATGGGATACTGGGCTCTGTGGAGTTTTTTCAATCGTATAGCTAAATATATGGATGACACAAAAAGGCAAGTGGTGCGGATGACACAAAGAATGTGCAGAAGATTATAGATAGGTTAAGTAATTAGGCAAAAACTTTGCAAATGGAATATACTGTGGGAAAATGTGAAGTGGCATGAAGAACAAAAGGAACTGATTATTTAAATGTAGAAGGACGACAGAACACAGGGATTTGGGAGTCCTTATACATGAATCATCAACAGCTAGTGTCCAAGTTCAGCAGATAATACGGAAGACAAATGGAATGCTGGCATTTATTTCAAAGGAAATAGAGCACAACAGTAGAAAGACTTTGTTAAAACCATAAAAGGCACCAGTTAGACCACAACAGGAATATGTTCAACAGTTTTGGGCTGCTTATCTAAGAAAACAAATCATAGAATCACACAGTACATATATGTCCCTTTACCCTATTGAGCCTAAATTATGATAAATCTACATGAGTCCCACTTTCCAGCATTTGGCTCATAGCCTTGAATGTTATAACATTTCAAGTGTTCATTCAAGTACTTTTTAAAGTTTGTGACATTACCTGTCTCAACTATCCTCCCACCTCGTCTATTTCAGACCTCCAATCCTCTGGGTGAATTTATTTTTTCCCTCAAGTCCCTCTAAATCTTCTGCCTTCCTCTTGTTACTGACCCTTAAACTAAGGGGAACAGCTGCTTTCTATCCTCCCTGTCAATTTCCCTCAAAATTTTATAACTTCTGTCAGGTGTCCCCCTCAACCTTTTCTGCTCAAAAGAAAACAATCCAAGCTTAACCAGCCCCTTTGCACTGCAAAAGCATACATCTCAGGCAACATCCTGGCGAATCTCCTCTGCACTCCCTCCAGTTCAATGACCAGAACTGCACACAGTAACCCAGCTGTGACCTAATCAAAGTTCTGAACAGTACCAAAACAATCCAAAAAAACTGTGCAATGACTGATAAAGGCTAGTGCCAATGTATACCTTCTTTACTACTTATCAACTTTCCTTGCCACCTTCTGGAATCTAGGGACAAGCACCTCAAGATCCCTTTGAGCTTCCTAATGTTACCATTTATTGATCCTCCTTTTTCTTCTTCAGACCTCATACTTTTCAGTGTCAAATTCCATCTGCCCATCTGACCAATTTGTACATAATGAAAGAAACTGGTTTTGCAAGCAATCCAGAGAAGGTTCACTAGCCAGATATCATATATGAAGAGATTATCTTATGAGGAGGAGTTGAGTAGATTGGGCCTAAATTCACTGGAATTTAGAAGAACGAAAGATGATCTGATTAAAAACTGCAGGATTCTTAGAGTTGCCCATGTATATGCAGAAAGTTTTTTTCCACTTGTGGGAGAGTCTATACCAGAGAGCATAATCTTAAAATAAGGGATTGTACATTTAAGACAGAGATAAGGAGGAACTTCTTTTCTTAAATGGTAGTGAATGTGTGGAATTCTTTACTGCAGAGGGCTGTTAAGGCTGGTTTACTAATTATAGGGGATTCAAGGGTTATGGGGTAAAGGCTGGAAAGTAGAGGATCATGAAATAGCCATAGTTTCAATGAATTGTGGAGCAGACTCATTTCACTGCATGGTCCACTTCTGCTCCTACATCTTATTATCAGGCCCTAAGGATTTGACTGCCTTAAACTATTAATTTTTCTAGTTTTTTTTTAAACTATTACTGATTTTTCTCAATTCCTCCCTTTCACACGACCTTTGGTTCCCTTACATTTCAGGGAATATTTGTGCTCTCCTTTGTGAAAATAGAATTACCAAATTATATGTTTAATTCTTCTGATAATTCTTTGTTCCTCATTATAATTTCCCACATTTCTGACTGCACATTTGTCTTGACTTATCTTTTTCTCTTCATATATTTATAAAAGGCAAAGATGTGAAGCAAGATGATCTTGACATTGAAATGTGTCCCACCAGACTTCTCGTCCAATTCTGACATATCACTCAGATGCCTGGAAGATTCCACATTTTGTCTTTTTTCTTGAAAGAAAACAAGTGGATCTCCAATCATCAAATCCAGCAATTACTCAAAACAAATAGATTTATCTTTGTGCATAGCTGTGAAGTGTAGTTCAGCACCTCTTTAAAAAATACTCATCCTTATTTACAAATCTCTTCATATCATTGCTCTTCCCGATCATTCTAACACACACCAGTTCAACAAACTTCAGAATTACCTGGCTGTTCCTTAATTTTAATGGTTTGAATATTGGCAGACTGGATTTTAAGGTGTGGCATTACCTTCCTGGCCTCTCTCTCCTCCTTTAAATATTTTTCTCATCAACCTGTACAGAAATGTTCACACCTCTGCAGCAGATAAGACTCGAACTCAGGCCTCCGGATTCATGGGTACAGCTACCTCCACTGTATCATAAGAGACCCTGCTTCTCTTACTTTATGATGTTCCTTAAAGTCTACCTTATCTAAGCCACTATATCCTGATAGCTTGGAATATAATTTGTTTGATACCATTCCTTGGATTATTGTATTAAGTTGTTGGCAAGTTGTTGATGTTGTTGCAATTATTTTTGCTGCTAGCAGAGGAATTGCTACAAATATCCTCTACATTCAACAACTGAGCTGATATCACAGACTTAATGGGGGACCAGTTGCCTCAGTTGATTGGAGATCTTGTTTACAATGCAGAGTGATGCCAATTGAATGAGTTCAACTCCAACACCAGGTGAGGCTGACTTGAAGATTCTCCTTCTCAACCTCAATATCTGAGGCACAGAGACCCTCAGGTTAAACAACCACCTCTCTAATGGGGGAACAGGCTAGTCTGGTAGGACAACAGCAACTGTATCTTTACTCACTTAATGAGTTGGTATCACAGCATTTTTCCTCTTGTGCAAAATGAAGAGTTTGCAGACAGTTTCCAAAATTCTTCACATCAGAGTATTGAGGTTTCTTGTAAAAGTTGGCTTTTCCTCTTTTTTTCCTTCCAGAAATAGTATCAACAGAAAGAGATACACCACTCTAACAACTTATTGTTGGAGTTTTACAGTTGCAATTAACTCAGCAGAATAATACTTCCTGCTAAACAGTGAAAAACAGTAACTAATCCACAGACGTCTTGCAGCAGGCAAATTGTAAACACTAATTTTTATGTGCACAAAATCAAATTTGTCCAATATGATCACTGGGTTGTGCAGCTCAATGCTGCTCCCTTAACTTGTCAAGTAATTTGATACCTTTGCCTTTTTTTGTTAATGTGCAAGACCAAGAAGATTACAGTTCAGGTAAGAAACAAAAGCTTCTTTAACAACATTTCTGATTTCAAACATTTTGGTAGTTCAGAAGTAGTACTAGTACAAACATTTTGCAAATATCAACTATGTTGACATGGAATGCAGTGCTTACAGAGAACAGGGGAGAAACTGTAATTATATGCCAGCTGTGAGAGTTACTTCTTTCAAAGTGGACCGTGTTAGACAGAAGGCAGACAGTGTAAGTGCAATTCCTGTTCCAGTGGAGGCAGACTTGGGACTTGCTTCCTCACTGCTCCTAAGAGAGAAGGCAGTGACAAATCATCACTGACAAAATATACTGAATTTTAATTTTGATAACATTCCCTTGAGAGGATTAGGGTGATTAAAATAACAGCAGTTGCTGATTTGAAGAGCATTCTGACTAAATACGAAAATAGGCTTTGGAAGCAATTAAGAAAAATAATACTCATGACCTCAGAAAATCTATTTGTGGCATCAGGGTCAAAAGCAATTAATTAGGGCAAATATGCGTTAGCAATGGATGAACTAGATATTTAAAGTCCAACCAAAATCAAGACTTTCTTAAATTAATTGAAAGCATACATACTGAAGTAATGAATGACAAGACAGGATACTTATTTAATAAACTGATGCCAACAAGTGGATTTAATTAATATTTTGCTCAAGGTTCTGTCATGTATTAAAGGTTTACTACAGTTTTCTTCCTGGTTGCTTTGACTGCATTAATTACCAAAACATTTGTGTTTCAGGATGAGATACTCTCAACTGCAGGAATAAAGTAAACCATGCAGACATTGTCATATATTCCTGGGTCATATTCAGTAGTGCTAGTAAATTATATGTACACAAAAATAAATTACATTGGAGCACTAAGTTCCACATAAACAATTTTAAGGATAAGTTTTTGAACTCTTTATTTATTATAAATGATCATGAAAGGACTTAAACCATGAAACACAAGATCAATTATATTATATATAAAATGTCAATTGTAATACAGAACAATCTTGATTATCCGAACACCAATTATCCGAATTTTGGGATTACCCAAACAAGATCTCAAGTTTGCCCAAAAACATTATCTGTTATCCAAACAATCAGTTATCTGAAGAAAATACTCCCCGCCTGTCTCATTCAAATAATTGAGGTTGTTCTGTAGTTGATATTAATAATTATCAATAATAGAAACAAAACCGTCATTGTTCTAAGCAGATAAATTAATTTTAACCAGTTGCAAAATACTATGCTGAATTTTGATACTTTATGTTGTTATTACATCATAGATTTTAGCACAGCTTTTAGTGGCATAAACCAAATTATAGCCATATGTAACTTTTATCTGAATCAGATGTGCTAAAAGACAATAGCTCAACCACATCAAGACTAACATCACCAATGTACTTCAAACAATGGACCAAATGTGTTGAGCAAAAGATTGTGGTATGCCATGCAAGACCAAACTTCTTGCTTTGCAGCCGTACATCAAAGAAGGATGGCTGGTAATAATTTAGGACCTTGTTTAAACAATGAGAGAGTTTGTTCATTTATATGAAAAGTATATTTTTACTTTGCATTTCTGGGTCACAGCTGTTATATATGATCTGAGCTAAAGTTTGTCCAATGACTAAAATAACTTTAAAGCTGTTATCAATCGACACGAAGAAAGAATAGCTAAACAGTTTGCTTGGCAAGAAAACAAATCTGAATTAACAAGTAAAAGATTGTTAAAATGCAAACATTCTCCATGAGTATTAAAAAGTTCTACTCATTTGTATTTTTGTGTCCTTTTAAGAATAAATTCAGCATTTTAAATTATCGTCATGTGCATAGAATGTATGATTTTAACTGTTCTATTTCATTCCATTCTAACTGATCCCATGTATAAATATGTTTTCTGGTTACTTTTAATATTCAGAACCTCTTCAGTTTTTAATTACTTGCTTCATTAATCTCCAATGTGAATAATACGTTTTTTTCTCTCTCTCAGAAGGCTTGCCAAGATCATCAATTGATTCACTTTTATTAGCTTTACTTCTGATTCCCACTCTTTCAAATGGACTATCTTCAACTCTTACCTTTCTATTCTCAATCTCTAACTTCATTTTGAGGCTCGGCTGAAAACCAATTCATTCATTGATGTGTGCCCTGCCCAATGACAGGCATTGGATCACTGTCTGACGATGTTTCATTCCAAACTGATTTTGTTGGCAGATTTTGCCAATAGTAGTTTGCCACTCTCAGGGGCACCGAAAGTAAACATGTCTCAAGTCTGCCTCTATTGGAACAGGAATTGAACTTACACTGTTGGCATTATTCTGAATGATATGTTACTGACCCTCTGTCAAGCAATATCCATTGTGAACCCACTGACTCCCACTGGTAGGACTGATGCCACATTTTAAAAGAAAACAATGTTAGGCTTTGAGGTCAGGTGTCATTCTGAGACCTGATTTGTTCAGTACTAATAACATTTGGGGCCATAACATACTATTGTTACTACTTGCAATGTGATCTCAGTCTGGAGAAGCAAAATTCAGATTGAGCAATGGCTTTGTGGAACACTTCTATTCAGTCTGCAAGTATATTCGCTTTGATCATTTAATCCCCTTGTGTTCCATCCCACTACCATGTAATTCATTCTTGTCTTCCTTCTGAAATAGCTAAGTATTGAGTTGTTTTATATGAATAAAACAGGAATGGGGAGGAAGGTAATGGTGCAATGGTTTTATTGTTGAATTAGTAATCCTGAGAACTAGATATTGCTCTGGAAAACTAGATTTGAATCAATTGGTAAATATGAAGAGAATATAGCTTTTGTGGTGTAGTGGAAATTTGTCCTGCCTGCTATCGGAGTCAATAGATTCATAATGGATATTGCTTGACTTCAGGCAAGTAACACATCATTCAGAATAATACCAATAGTGTAAGTATCCACTCCTCTAGGTTCAAGTCCCAGTTGCTCCAGTTGGAACAACACCTCTGAATAGGCTGATTAGAGAATATGTAAACAAGAAAAACCCCATGACATCAACCTAAGCACTGGACATGTCAAAATACATATGCTGCCCATTCAACTTTGCAAACATATCCTCACTAAAGTTTAAGAATTTGTGCCAAAACCACATAACCAGTCCTTCAGATTAGCAACATGCATGAAATCAAATAAAAGTTCTAATCTCACCATCACCATTCTTATATATGTCTAGTTCCACCAATAGGACAGACCTAATTGAGAGGTGGTGCACAGTGATATGCAATCAGGATGAAGTATCTCTGGGAATCCTCAACATTAACCTTAAGAATTTTCATGGGCTTGGAAGCCTCATTCTGATTACCTCTGGCGTACTGCTGAGCATGCCCTCCTGCACTCTTCACTGAACCAAGGTTGATCACTTAGAATGATAGTAGTGATTGAGTGATTGAATATTCTGTGATTTAATTACAATGGTTTAGATACATTTAGTGCCCTCACACTTTTCCAAATCATCCTTGAAAAGAATGGAAACAGAATTACAAAATAAATAAATCCACAAATGGCAGAGACAATTTTAATCTACCTAATTTTCAATCTGCTTGCAAAGATCTAACATAGAAATGTGTATGGGAGATCGTGATGCCAATGGAAATCCTGTTCACCATAGAGTCCCAGATATATACAGTATGAAACAGACCCTTTGGTCCAATTTATCCATGTCAACTAGATATCTTAAATACATCTCGTCCCAATAGTCAGCATTTGGCCATTATCACTCCAAACCTTTCTATTCATATATCCATCCAGATGCCTTTTAAATTTTGTAATTGTACCAGCCTCCACCACTTCCTCTGGCATACACGCACCACCCTCTGCGTGAAAAAGTTGCCCCTTAGGTCCCTTTTAAATCTGTTCCTCTCACCATAAACCTATGCCCTCTAGTTATAGACTCCCCCACCCATTATTTATCTTATCCATGCCCCACATGATTTTATAAAGTTTTACAAGGTTCAGATGCTCCAGGGAAAATAGACCCAGCCTATTCAGCCTCTCTCGATAACTCAAACTCTCCAACCCGAGAAACATCCTTGTAAACCTTTTCTGAATACTTGCAAGTTTCACAACATTCTTCCTATTGTATGGAGACCAAAACTGCATACAGTATTTCAGTAGTGGTCTAACCAATGTCCTATACAGCCACAACATGGTCTCTCAACTCTTATATTCAATGCACTGACCAATAAAGGCAAGCATACCACACGCCACTATCACTATCCTATCTACTTGCAACTCCATTTTCAAGGAACTATGAACCTGCACTCCCAGGTTTCTTTGTTCAGCAACATTCCCCACGACCCTATAAATAAATGTACAAGTCCTCTCTTGATTTGCCTTTCCAAAATGCAGCACTTCACACTTATCTAAATTAAACTCCATTTGCCACTCCTTGGTACATTGGCCCATCTGATCAAGATCCCCTTGTACTGTGAGGTAACCTTTTTTGCTGTCAACTACACCTCTAATTTCAGTGTAATCTGCAAAATTACTAATCACACCTCCTATGTTTACATCCAAATTATTTTTTAAATGATGAAAAGAAGTGGACCCAGCATTGATTGTTGTGGCACACCGCTGGTCACAGGTCTCCAGTCTGAAGCAACCTTCCACTACTACACTCTGTGTTCTACCTCCGAGCTAGTTCTGTATCCAAATAGCTAGTTCCCCCCTCTATTCCATGTGATCTAACCTGGCTAACATGAGGAATCTTGTCAAATACCTCACTAAAGTCCATACAGATCACTTCCACCACTCTGCCCTCATCAATGCTCTGTTATTGGCGGCACGGTGGCGCAGTGGTTAACACTGCTGCCTCACAGCGCCAGAGACCCGGGTTCAATTCCCAACTCAGGCGACTGACTGTGTGGAGTTTGCATATTCTCCCCGTGACTGCGTGGGTTTCCTCCGGGTGCTCCGGTTTCCTCCCACAGTCCAAAGATGTGTAGGTCAGGTGAATTGGCCATGCTAAATTGCCCGTAGTGTTAGGTAAAGGGGTAAATGTAGGGGAATGGGTGGGTTGTGCTTCGGCGGGTCGGTGTGGACTTGTTGGGCCGAAGGGCCTGTTTCCACACTGTAAGTAATCTAATCTAATCTAATCTAATTTCTTCAAAAAAACTCAATCAAGTTCATGAGACATGATTTCACATGCACAAAGCTAAGTTGACTATTCCTAATTAATCCTTGCCTTTCCAAATACATGTAAATCCTGTCCCTCAGGACTCACTTCAACAATTGTCCACCACTGATGTCAGGCTCATTGGTCTATAGTTTCCTCGTTTTTCTTTACCATTATTCTGAAATAGTGGTACCACATTAGCCAACCTCCAGCACTTCACCTGTGGCAGTTGGGAACCCTGTTAGTTCCAAGGAAACAATCTGGCAGAATCACAAAATATTCTCAGGCAATTAAGTGGCCACCATCAGGCCTTTCCCACATCTATGTCCCTGGTGACAGGTGTCCCAAATTAACAGCAGACAGGCATACAGAGACTGGCACCTACTTGTTGTTGCCCACCACCATCAGGAGCAGTCTGCTGGCAGAGATGCATGCACCAGAGGCCTAGGAATAGTATGAGACCCCAAATCATAGGTGGATGACGGCAGGATGGTGTTCCATAGAATGAGTGGGCAGAGGGTTTAGATGCAAGGAGAAAGTTGGCTTTCAGTTGTCTTTCCTTTCTTGGGTGGTCCTCAATCAAGGGACACCTAAGGAGGCCTATTCATTATATAATAGATAAAAAGAAATTCTATGGTTCCTAATATAATTTTGAGTGACAAACATTTAAGTGTTTTTACAGCAAGAAATTCTAGGTTAACGTAAGATATTACTGTGCATCTAGATGCATTCTTAATCCTATTTAACAAACATGCCTGTGTGTGAATGTACTATGGGCCACCACAATGTGCTTTTACAAATGAATTTGCTTAGAACAACCTATTTCCTTTGGAAAATGTTATAATGTTATTTGTTGATTAAAGTAATTACTTTAAAGAATTTTTTTTCTTAACTCGGTTTAATAATATGTAATATTATCTGTCCTGTTGTTCGACAAGGTGTCACACAGGAGGCCATTAAATAGGAAAAGGTGTTAGGGGCAAGGTGCTGACATGGATAGAAGATGGGGTGACTGGCAGACAGCAGACAATGGGGATAAAGCTATCTTTTTCAGATGGCAGCAGGTGACTAGTGGAGTTCCACAGGGTCAGTTTTGGGACCACAATTATTCACATTATGCATTGAGGATCTGGATGAAGAAACTGAGGGCATTGTTGCAAAACTTTCAGATGAATGCAGGGCAGGTGGAGGAACATGTAGTGTTGGGGAGGCAGGGAGGCTGCATAAGAACTTTGACAGGCTAGGAGAATAAAAAAGGGGCAGATGGAAATAACGTGGGGGAGTGTCAGGATATGCATTTTGGTAGGAAGAATAGAGCTGTAGACTATTTTCTAACTGGGGAAATGTTTCAGAAATTTGAAGCACAAAAGGAGTTAGCAGTCCTAGATCAGGATTCTCTTAAGGTAAACTTGCATGTTCAGTTGGCAGTTTGGAAGAGGGCCAGAATACAACAGCAGGGACATACTGCTGAAGCTGTATAAGGTGCTGGTCAGGCCACATTTGGAATATTGGGAGCAGTTTTGGGCACCGTATCAAAGGAAGGGTGTGCTGACTTGGGAGGGGATCTGGAGGAGGTTTACAAGAATGATCCTAAGGATGAAGGGCTTGCCATATGAATAGCGGCTGATATTACTGGGACTGTACTCGATGGAGTTTAGAAGGATGAGAGGGGATTTCATTGAAACTTACAGAATACTGAGAGGCTTAGATTGAGTGGACATGGAAAAGGTATTTTCACTAATGAGAGAGACTAGGACCTCAGGGCACCGCCTCAGAGTGAAGGACTGACCCCTTTAGAACTGAGATGAGGAGAAATTTCTTCAGTCAGAAGGTGGTGAATCTGTGGAACTTATTGCCTCATAAGGTGCTGGAGGGCAAGTCAATGAGTGTATTAAAGACAGAAATGCTTAGGTTCTTGATTTGTAATGGAACCAAAAGTTACGGGGAGAAGGCAGGAGATTGGGGTGAAGAAACATATCCGTCAGGATCGAATGGTGGAGGAGAGCCAATGAACCAAATGGCCTAATTCTGCTCCCATATCTTAAGATCTTATTTTATTAACTTATATTTAAATGTAAAAATTAACTTTCATTTTGATCAATTCTGTAGATTAGAAGTAATAAGTCCTTCTGGGATTGCTGCTTAGGGAGCCTCCATAAGTTATAATTATCCCATTAGAACTTACAATTAAAGATTATCCTTGTTTTTCCATTACCTTAGCAATTTATGATCCAGTTTCCTTCTTGAGTCTTAGTATTTGGTTCAGCTAAAAGTCTTTTAAAAACAACTTTGTTATACATTTTTTGAAATTGAATTATTTCGAAAGATGTGGAGCTTAATTATAATAACTTCCATCAACTAATGATTAAATCTGAAAACAATTCCAATATATTTGCCCAGCATAATTTTTGTTAGCCTTTTACTGTATTTGATTTACTGCCTATTATAATTTTTAATTATTTTGTTCAGAAAGAGTGCATTAGTCCAATGACTGTAGATTAGAAGTTGAAAGGCTTCAATTTCCAGGATCATTTGTTTTTGTTGAAGTAGAATAACATTTACTATTTTGCAGTTCTCCAACACCATTGTTGCTTTGAATTCCAATATCTTTGAAGCAAATTGTCAATCAGCCAAGTAGATTGAAGAATTGTATAAAGTACAAGCAGAAACAGATGATAAATGGACAATGTCTGGTTGTAAACAGTTTGTAGTGGAGTCCTCCAGGAGTCTATTCAAGAAACAGCTGTTCACATTAATCATAATTTATTTGGAAAAGGGAATGTCTAATAAATCCTGATACTTATGAAGGAATTTTTTTATAAAGGTTTGCTTTTACATAACAACATTCAAGACTCCTGGATCTTCCCAAAAACTTTACAATCAATTGAGTGTTTTGTTCAGAAAATGTAATCAGAGTGAAGGGCCAATCCTTTCAAAATATTGTAATGAAGGAAATGCAGGCAGCTAATTCACTAGTGGCAAGATCCCCAGAACATCGATGTCACAATAGCCAGATGATCAGTTTATATGCAAGTGTGGTTGAAGAATAAATATTGACCAGGACATGAAGGAGAACAGCCATGCTATTCTAAATAATGAGAACGGGTTTTAACCTCACACTTGAAAGAGAAGAAAACATTTTGATTTAACATCACATCCAAGAGACTACATTTCAGACAGCATAGAAGTCCTTTGGTAGTGCATTGGAGCATCAACTCATTGTGTGTTCACATCTCTGGAATGGGGCTTGAACTGACAACATTTTCAGTTCAGAGGTAAGTGTGATTCATGGAACAATGGTTGACTCCAAGGAGAAAGTGTTTTTAAATGGGTCCTGGGGCAATACGACAGCTAAGTTCTGAAATAAAAAAATGGAGATCTAAATGAATTTAGGCTGGAGAACATCAAGGATGTGTATATAAAGAAAATTTGTTACTGAAAGATGGAATGCAAAATTCACTTGGATGCAAATAAATAGCTTGTCTTTTTGACATGTTTCAGCAAATCTATAATAATGCATCTCACAGACTATTACGATTGCTAAATTACAATGCTTTCCTGATCATATGTAGATAATAATTGAGAGCACGTGTGTAGTTTCTGATACTTTATTCTTAAAAGGACACTGGAGAATTACACAATTACACAGGGAAAAATTAATATGATTCAAGTTATGAAATAATCTTTAAAAAGATGCAAAATTTCAACATTAAAGAGAACAGGAGAGAGTGATGCACAGTAACTAAAATGTGTCAAACAAGATGAAAATTGAGAACCACATTTTGTTGAAGTTTTTAGTCTTACACTCATTAGGAGAATTCACAAAAAAACAAGTGTAAAGGGGAGTAACATTTTTATATTGTACGAAAAGTCAAGGCACTATTCTGAGAAATTAACTAGAGAATGGCTGTCACCTATTTTGTTCAGTTAAAATAGGCACAGTGCGTTTACATTTTCTTTCTGTTTGTAGAAAACATAGCTCTATGTATTATCATTAGTAACTTCTAGTCGTGGAAGCCTAAATCACAATCTTAAATTGAGTGTCAGTTTAATTTATAGTAAATGTTGGACTATTTAGCAAATGTTGTCCAATCACAGAATCAAATTTAAAGTTGGACACTATGTTTAGAGTTTTATAAACACAGGCTTGTTGGACAGGGTTAGTACCTTTCCTGTTGGGAATAGCAAAGGGACATGCTGTTTCATATGATCCACCACCATGTAAGACTTATGGGCTACATATGTCAATATGATGCCAGCACTGAAGATCTAAAGCCATCACTTTAGTCTATATAGAATATTCTGGAAGGAGCGGGTATCTGTCATGACTTCATTGAAAAGATTGTGCTGATAATCATGCCCCATTATCCACAAGCTGTCACAAAACATACAGATGTGTAAAATCCCAATGACAGCAAAACAGCCATTTTGCCTGCCTAACCTCGACTCGGGACAAAGGAAATTCACACCAAGTTTCATCAGCAATAGGACAAAATGCTTGATTTATTGTAACACACTTAAATTTTATAAAAGCAGTACAAAGAAAGGCCATCTAATCTATCACTATATAATCTAAACTATACTGTTTCAAAACTCCCAAATATAAATACTCTTAATCATGATTAAAACAAACACAAATGGCTTATCACATAGACTATAAGCAAAAGCAGATAAAGAAAGGAGAAATAAAATTCTAACAATCAAAAGTCTCATCACAGGTTGGCAAGTCATATTCTCACAATTCCTTTGATTTTAGCAATGATTACATGCAGCTATTTTTTGAGTAACTGTCAGTCATTCTTAAATTCAATGGTTTATCAAGTGGACCTAGGCTGTCTCTTGGTTTTTGATTTTTTTTCCTTCAGGTTTTCTGTCTTTTTTCCTTACATGAAGGAAGACAGGGAGAGATCGGTGCATTCTGTTTGCTTTCCTTACATGAAGGAAGACAGGGAGAGATCGGTGAATTCTGTTTGCATATTCTGGAAGTTACTCTCTTCTGTTGCACTGCCACTTTCAACTTTTTAACATTCTGCAGCTCAACAAATCACAGGTCTTTTGTCAGGCAGAATTTCTTTAACTCAAAAGGATCTTGGTGCCAATTAGTCTTCAATATACCCCCTCAATCCTTCAACAGCAATATGTTATCATACAGACCAAAATATATGGATTTGATTTGTTTGTTAAGTTGCAGACATTGGAGCAACAGGTGAAGTTCTTTGTTTCACACTGTAGCAACATGACTTGTATTTGCAACTAACAATATGATAGAATTAAACAGCTCTCTCCAACAGGTTTGGAGGCATGGGGAATTTAATTGAGACAGAGGGTGTACCTTGGGAGCCCTGTCACATACCCACCCTCAATATCAATTGAGGTAATTAAATGGGCAACTGAAGTTACAACATAGGAAACCTGTGGCTTCAATCTGAGCTGGCAAGGGTAGGAAGTCGATTACTGTGAAATATTCTGTGCCTGCAATGGAGAGCTATCCATCGGCTGACAGGTAAGAGTGGTGGGAATCCATAGGAATCCCATCTCAGGGAAGGCTCTTCTCTGCCCATTCAACTGTTTGAGAAGGATTTAGTAGAGTGGCCCTTCCCCCAGGGATGTATAGTAGGGCACTTCCCATTCCCCACTGACAGGCAAGACTCCTATCATCTAGCTTAAATTGCACCTATAATTTCAAATGTTTGGAACAAATGTTAAAACAAACAGAAGAAACAGTAATATTCATAACCAGAATGATTATGTTGTCCAATTAAATGTTTCAGGGGCAAGAAAATTTCAGTCCAACATCAAATTCTATACAGAGTACTAAATTATTTACCTTGAACGAATTATAGAGTAATTTGACATAACCATTAATTCATCAGTATTGCAAACTTTACATTGACATTTACTTTTGACTAAATTAGTTCTGAATTTCCTAAACTTCATAATAGTCATGATCCAGAAACAAAGGCATTTTAATGCAACTAGATTTTCAAACAACTGAATCTATCCAATACAGATTTGGTATCAAATAAACCTCAAATGTCTGTAATCTATACTGTAATGTAAAATGTTATTAAATTTTATAACATAATCAAAATTATACAGAAGACAGTCCTGCTGTATTCCACATATCTTGTTCCAAACCCCATGAGAACGTAAAGATTTTCAACTGCCTCGTATAATTTTCTTGAGTCATTCAATTATGTTTGTTCTTTACTAGTGGTTCATTCCCTCCTGGGACTAATTTTCAGTTGCTTGAAATTTATTTATATATTGCTTTTAAAAGTTATATTCTGAAAGGGAAGGACTTAAAAATGCATTTTCAATGTAACCAACTATCCACTGGGAATTACAGAAAATCAAATATTTTCCTGCACTTACTACTCTCCAGATGAAAACATAAAACAATTGTGAGACCGAATATCTTCTCCTATTGCTTCATTTAAAGAACATGCAGGACTTGGCTCATAGAAGAAAGTAAGTTGGTAGATTGAGCTAAAGTCCGACAATTTGGTGACCCCGACGTGATGAAGACGGAGAAGTGAAGGAAAAGAGAGAAAAATAGAAACAATGGACAACTGACGTCTGATGACAACAACAAGCGGCGCTGCATAAAAAAGGTGAGCAGATGCCTGTTTATATCGAAGTTCTGCAATTGGAAATACTAAATTGATTGTTGTCATTATACAGCAAGTGTCCTAGTAATTGTAAGTGGATAAAAATATTGATATAGTACATACAGATTTAAAGTCCCTTGGGGTTAGAGTCCCCATAAAAGCAACAAGGTACGTACTGGTTTAAAGTCCCTTGGGGTTAGAGTCCCCATAAAAGCATCAAGGTATGTAAATGTGAGGAGGTTTAAAGTCCATTGAGCAGGATCTCATAAAAGCAAAGCTTACAAATTGTGGTGTATGATTGTGTTGTGTTTTAAAACTTATATTGGGGAATGTACGGAGGGTGGCAGTAAAACCAGTAGTGTCTTGAAGACAGGGACGGTGGTGTCTCAGCGAGAGAGAGTCGGCAGTGGAAACCTAACGGTGATAACAACGACACTGCTGATAAATCTCGCTGAAAGGGTCAGTTGCTCGGGTGTACTCCATACAAACTGACTGGCCACCGGATTTGTCTCTGATTGGGTTAGTTGCTCGGTTATATTATATCCAAACCAATTGACTGCTAGACGGGAGGATTAAAACATAATACGTAGAATGGAAGGGGAATTTGATAAACAGTGTGAGGAATACGGGGGATGTTCTTTCGACTTAATGTTGCCCGTAAAACAGCAGTGGGCTAAAGCTAGAATTCAGTTAGTTAGTAGGGTTGCGAAGGACAAACAAAAAACAATGATGGAGAAATATGATAAGATTTGGGAAGAATTACAACAACAGGGCAAAATCCCTAAAGATGAGGAGAGGGAGGAATTGTCACCGTTTTTAGGAAAATCAGAAGAGCAAGCTAAATTAGAAGTTGAAGAGCACATGAAGGGAAAGAAAGGGTCAATATTAGTTAGAAGAAAGTGGACAAAAGAAGGTGAGGAGAAAGAAGAGTGAAGGATTTATCTGCACATCATGGCGTTAGCCTCTATGGCGCTAGAAACATTACAAAAGAGAGTACGTGGTACTTCTAAGACAAAACTGGCGGAGGAGACAGATAAGCCACGACCATCCACGTCACTATATCCTAAACTGCCTGGGGTACAACCACCGCCCCCATATCCTGTAACACAAATGCCACTCATGTATGTTCAAGAAGGGGTATTGGATGTGCAAGAAGTAGGAACAAGAGACTACGAAGCAGTAAAAGAGAGACTGGCAGAAGCAGTAGAAGAAAGCATTAGAAGGGTAGAAAAACTAACACTAGAAGCTGAACAGAGAGTTAAGGAAGCGGAGGAGGTAAGCAGGGTGATAATGACGCACAGTAGAAACAAAGAACAGCTGAAACAAGGGGGACATTCATTATTGGAAGAGCCAGATGCTCACTCGACACCGTATAGTGTTGAGGGCGAAAGGAGGGGAAGATTACGTAGTTCAGGTCAGTTACTAGATGACGGGTTCTCAGACAGAAGAAGGAGAGATTTGAGAGAAGAACGAGATAGAAACAAATTGGATGGGGGGGAGTCTGAAAATAGTACAGATATTGAGGACGAAGAATCCCTGACAGAGGATGACCCAAACACCTATCCCATCACTTTGAAAGGCTCACTCACAATGCATACCGAACATGGCCCTCCAATGAAGCCCCTACCTGAACCAAGTTACAACCTGCGTCGCAGAGACACATTACGACAACCTGCACAGTATCAGCACCACCAGATGCCATTAATTTACAGAGGCTCTTATTTGGGGGATGTTTATCAGCCCTTCACATTTACTGACATGAACTGCATCCTGGATAAAATGCCCCAACCCATGGAGGGAAGTGGGCCTTGGATGACTAAATTTTGCCAATATACATTAGGCCACAAGTTAGCTATGGGTGATTGGAGAGCATTGTTGGGCAAGCAATTGAATATGTGGGCAATACAGCAGATTGAAGCGTCTGCGGGGACCACCTTACTACCTGATTCGGAACCGTTTGTGCAGCATGCCACCTGTGTGGGAATGGCAATGAGGGATAGATTTCCGATTCCACCGGGAGCGATGCACTCACTCACCTTCACAATGAAGGAGGGTGAGGATATGCCTGCCTTTTTGGCTAGGTGTAAGGGCACGTTGACAGATACTGCGGGGAGCCATCCAGGGTCGGGTCAGCTACAGACCACATTATTTAGGAATGCCATTATGGCAGGGATGCCTAAGGAGGTAAAAGAGGCAATGGAGAGTAATCCTGATATCCCAGGTTGTTCTACAGAACAGTGGGAGAAACACTTGATGCACCACATGAAGCGTTACAGGACGAAACAGGATGAAGATAATCAGAGCAATGAGTCAGCTCAAGTGCAGTTGTTGAAGTTACAGCTTGATGAGGCTAGAAGGAAGGCTAATGATACTAGGAAGGCCTCCCAAAAGACGACTAGTCAGATGGTTCAGCGGCCGTCGCCACAAAACAAACTGTCCAGTCTGGACCCAACATCTGATTGGATGCCTCCCTACTCTCACTACGAGGGCAAGCCTATAGGTGATTCAGGAGGAATGCGTGGCAGAGGGAGGGGCCGCGGAGGACCAAGAGGTCAGCCACCCAACACCTGTTTTGAATATGGCCAGCCCGGGCATTGGAGACGGAATTGTCCCATGCTGTGGGCACCCCAGGGAGGGCAGGGATTGATCCGAGGACAGTATGTCCGCTCAAGTCAGCCTTCTTTTCAACAGGTTCCTCAACCTTACCAAGCCCCAAATGTAGCTGCAGCCCCGGTGCAAGGACAGTACCCCCAGACTATGCCGGAAGGGCAGGGGTACGAATATTGACAGGGCCCGAGAATCCAGGGGCATGTGGGGTTGGCAGACCCCTATATGCAAATGAGGGTAATGGATAAGAATCTCTTTTTTGGTTGACACAGCTGCAAGATTTTCTACCATCACTTGTGATATACCTCGGTCAAATATGTCATCCTCCAGCGTCCAGTTAGTAGGGTTCTCAGGTAAACCAGAAAATCTGCCTTTGACATCGCCACTGATCACATCAGTGGCCGGACAGACCTTTCGTCACCGGTATATTTCATCACCTGCATGCCCTATGAATCTGATGGGTCGTGACTTGCTGGTGAGATGTGGGGTCTCGGTTCTGTGTGGACTAGACGGACTGGTAGTGACCTTTCCAAATGGCTAATCTGTCAACTGTTCTATGACAATGATTCACTCTGGATCCCAAACGATGCTATCACTGGACACATCACCAATGGCAGAAGGGCAGTGGGCAGATATATACTGGGTTCTGGATCAGTGGTGCTGGAAGAGCACAGCAATTCAGGCAGCATCCAAGGAGCTTCGAAATCGACGTTTCGGGCAAAAGCCCTTCATCAGGATATATACTGGGGACTACCCGAACCTGGAAGCAGGCAGAACAACGGTATACAGTCTTTATACAGCCAATGGCGACACTGTGTTCAGATGCTGCATCCCTATGCTCCTCCTTCTGATCCCCTTCATGTTACTCTGTATTATGATAGAGATGATAATGACATCTATCAGCATGCATTCTATCAGCACTTAGAAGGGACTCAATGGGACATTTCCTCTAGTTGTATTCTGATAGGGAAAGAAGGTGTGGCGGGTGTTGTTGAACTGACTGCAGAACAGTTGGAATGGTATGAGATGTCTAAAGAAGCTATACCTCATCTCACATTGGCCGTGCATGCTAAATATCAGGCCAAGGATCTGGGACCTATGTCCAAACGTTTGATGGCGCTAACTGATTAGGTTTGGACTCAGCTACCCGGTTTACAATATTCACCATCAGAGGAAGCCTATAGAATTATGTACAGGACAACTGACAAGGTACTGCTGGAACATAGGCAGATTGAAAGGTTTCATGTCAGAGAGAAAACAGACCATCCACAGGCTGCAGCGATGCTTGACTCTCTACCAGACACCTTGTGGTCAGGAGGTTCGACGGACGTTGGTCACTGCAAATACGTCACACCGATCACATTCGATTTAAATGACCACACTCCAATTTGGCAGAGACAATATTCACACAAACCAGAGGCTGAAGCCGGCATTGCCAACACAATTGAAGGATTGTTAGCAGCAAGGGTGCTAGAGCCCTCCAATCAGCCTGGAACACTCCTATCTTACCTATAGAGAAGCAGAATACCGGTAAATATCGGATGGTGCATGATCTTAGACGGAGTAATAGCGCCGTTTCTACTCCAACAGTTCCAGTTCCTAACCCTCACACTGCAATGTCTGTGCTGACCCCTGACCATAAGTGGTTCTCGTGCATTGATCTGGCCAACGCGTTCTTCTGTTTGCCCCTAGCTGATCATTTGAGGGACATTTTCTTGTTTACCTATAAAGGCCAACAACTACGTTATACAAGAGTCCCTCAAGGGTTCATTTTGTCGCCAGGAGTGTTTAATCAGGTACTGAAACAGCAGCTGAAGGACCTGTCACTCCCAACGGGGGTCATATTGATCCAGTATGTGGATGACATTCTTTTGGCGGCACACGACCATGTTTCTTGTCTGGCAGCCACAAAGACATTGCTGCTTCGTATGTATGAAGTTGATTTCAAAGTCTCACGGGCTAAATTACAATGCTGCAGACAGACGGTGTCTTTTCTGGGTAGAGTGATTTCCGCTAAGGGTCTCTCTCTGTCCCATAGATCCTCCATTCTGCATTATACCAAACCAGTCACTGTAAAAGACATGCTCTCATTTCTTGGGTTGGCAGGATACAGCAGACAATTTGTTGCATCATATGGGGAGCTCAGTTTCCCTCTCAGGGCCATGGTAAATGAGCAAGGCATGAGAAATTTGTCGAGGAGAAAGTGAGGGCTGCAGATGCTGGAGATCAGAGCTGAAAATGTGTTGCTGGAAAAGCGCAGCAGGTCAGGCAGCATCCAAGGAACAGGAGAATCGAAGTTTCGGGCATAAGCCCTTCTTCAGGAATGGCTCCTGAAGAAGGGCTTATGAGAAATTTGTCAGCCCATTTGCAGTGGACCACGGAGGCAGACGAAAGTTTCATATCTCTTAAACAGGCCCTATCACTGGCTGCTGATTTAGCAGTCCCGGATTATAAAGAGCCATTTTTCCTCGATATTTCTGAAAAATTACACACAGTAAATGGTGTTCTTTTTCAGAAAAAAAGGGGGAGGCAGGCAGGTGCTGATGTATGTAAGTGTTACCCTTGACCCAATAGAGGACAAACACCCGCCATGTACAAGACATGCAGCAGGGGTAGCAAAAATTCTCCAAAAGGTAGCACATATAGTCATGGGCCATTCATTGATGGTGCTGACGACACATGTGAACTCAACAGCCTTTACAATGACGTCACTGCGGCAAACCAGGTTAGAAAAAATCCTGAATGCACCACATATAACTTTTACACACGAAGGAATTAATATGGCTGACAATATGGGAGAAGGAGAGCCACATATGTGTGAGGAGAGGATACAGAGAGACGTCAAAGTTAGGGCAGACTTACAGGCAATTCCACTAGTAGACCCAGAAGAAGTGCTGTTCACAGATGGTTGCTGTTACAGACATCTAACTGAAGGACTTAAAGCAGCCTATGCAGTGGTGCGACAGACAAGTGAGGGATTTGAGGAAGTGTTGACAGGAAAAGTGACAGGCAAAGAATCGGCCCAGTCGGCTGAACTACAGGCAATGATTGCTGCGTTAGAATGGTCAGAGGGAAAAGGAGTAAATATTTACACCGATTCTGCATATGTGGCAGGGGCTATACAGATAGAACTCAGTCAATGGATTAGAGCAGGATTCTTAACAGCAGCAAAAACCCCAATTAAACATGAAAAAGATATGAAAAGATTAGCGGAGGCCCTAATGAAACCTGCAGAAGTGGCGGTGGTCAAGAGTGGAGGACATGATAAAGCAGATACAGTAGTAGCGAAGGGCAATCAGGAAGCCGACTCAGCAGCAAAGAAAGCAGCAGGGTATACAGCACAGTATATAATGATGCAAACAGAGAGAACAGTGTTTGACCTGCTGCCTGCTTGCGATGCAAATGTGTTAATCAAAGAGCAGCAGAAAGCCTCTCCTCATGAACTGACAGTTTGGAAAGAGAGAGGGGCCACAGAGTCAGAAGGGATTTGGAGGTCACCGGATGGTAGACCAGTCCTACCCCCAGGTTTGATAGCTTCCATGCTCCAGGAAGCTCATGGGTTGACACATTGTGGAAAAACACAGATGCAGAGGTATCTGACGCATTGGTGGCATCCGTTCTTGCCAGCAATGATTGAAAATTATATCAGGGAATGTAGAAAGTGTACAGAATACAATGTGAGACCAACAGTGAAACCACATGAGGGAAAATTCCCTCTTCCAAGAATGCCAGGTCAGGAAATAGTGATCGACTACACTGACATGATAGAGAGAAGACGCAAAAACAGTGCTCAAATTTTTGATAAACCATTACATTCCAATGCATGGGTTTCCAAAGAGAGTCAGGTCAGATAATGGTACATATTTCAAGAACAAAGATCTGCAAGAAGTTGAAGCAGCTTTAGGACTGAAACATGCGTTTGGAACAGTGTATCATCTTCAGTCACAGGGAAAAGTGGAAAGAATGAATCAGTCCATAAAAGGCAAAATAGGAAAAGTACGTGCCCAAACAAAGTTAAGTTGGGTGAAGGCCCTACCCTTAGCTTTACTGTCCATTAGAAGTTCAGTAAACTCCATCACAGGGTTTACCCCGTACGAGCTAACAACAGGGCAGCAGTTCCCAGGACCAGGAGCTGGAATACAGATGTTAGAGGGAGGAGGAGCCTCTATAAGGTACAAACCTTATTATGACCAACTAACAGCTTTGGTGTCAGCTTTCTCCAAACAGGTTGGATCGGCAAAGGGGGCCCTACAGAGCCAGCCGTCATCTATCACGGATTGGGTCCTGTTGAAAGTGATCAAACGGAAATGGTCGGAGCCAAGGTGGACAGGACCTTATAAAGTCGTGGAGAGGACATCTCATGCGGTCAGACTACAGGGGAAAAGAGAAAGCTGGTACCATTGGAGTCAGTGCGCAGCCACGGAACCGCCAACGAGAACTCTAGAACAAACCGCCAACGAGAACTCTAGAACAAATAAGAACAGAAAAAGAGTAGAAGGGTTTTAAACTTTTAAGTCTTGCAGGAAGAGGGTTCTGGAAAAAGGGGGAGACGTTCTCGAGATCTCTAAGGAAGGGTTTTTCTCGAGAGCAGAAGTGAGGACAGGACCGGAATACAAAAAGACTTTGTTTAAAATATATAGGCAGGTTGTGTAACAGATATAATGTTTATCTTTGTAAGAAGCCCACACTACCCTCGCCTGTTATTCTTTTATGTATAAGTATTATGCCGCTGTTAATAGGGGTATTAGCCACGAGGGACAAACACACACACGAGGGAGACAGTCTCAGGTATAAAACAGCAATAGGGAGGAGAAACTGAGGTCTGCAGATGCTGGCGATCAGAGCTGAAAATGTGTTGCTGGAAAAGCGCAGCAGGTCAGGCAGCATCCAGGGAACAGGAGAATCGACGTTTCGGGCATAAGCCCTTCAAGAGCAATAGGGCAAGAGTTGGACAAATGTTTAAGGGAGGCGGGGAGCCACGTACATATCAGACATGATAAAAGCCATGGTATAACATACCAGTTTGACTTATGCGAAGTAATTGACTGTGGCCACAATCCAGGAAGCTGGCGAGGGTATGATGTGTACCTTTGTGTGCATACCAATTATTATAGATGGTGCCCGACGTGGCATCATGTATTAACATGGACTGGGGTAAGATGGACGCCCAAAAAGTCGCCATCCTCAGATAATAGATGGAAGGCTCGAGACCATGTGAGCCTCACTACGGGGCAACTCGATCATTCCTCAGAGATAAAAAACCCACTTTTGTTAACCCTGACAGGATTCACCATTAGCCCTGGTCCCAAAGAAGTACGGAATAAGTGCGGAATCGATGATAAGAGCTTTTACTTTGTAATAGGTGTAAATCAATCAGGAAAGGATACTATGGGACTAGTGAAGGTAACCTTGGTAGATCCTCCTATCCGCCAGCCAAAAACCGGAAACACAACAAGCGTGGAGTTAGAGCAAAGTTCAGGAGTTGTGGTGATAGATTCCAATAACATTACGAGAGATGACATTATTAGACTAGCTACCGGATATAGTGATAGGAACACGTGGCTGGACTGGATGACAGCTACCGCAACCTCAATGAATATGAATAATTGCATCGCGTGTTCTTCGGCTAGGCCAACCCTATTTACTACCCCAGCCCCATTGTTCCCTAATATAGACCCAGCAGGATTTCACTGCATGATGGTCCTCACCATGCAGGCGAACCCTCCAAATTGTACCACCTTAAGTGTTATTTTCCCTCCTGTAAAGAATTCTATATTACCTCCAGTGTTTACCCCAAGGGCCAACGATTACACTTGTTTCACTCGGAGTTCTAATACAATCTTGGGAGACATGCCCGCTGACTGGTGTCAGCACACGATTGATATAACTGGCTGGCAGAATGCTAGCTCAATGGTTTGGGCCAGAGCTGATCTTTATTGGTACTGTGGAGATAGAACACTACATGTTAGTCTACCTCCAGATTGGTCTGGAACCTGTGCAATGGTCCGGCTAGGGGTACCCTTATTCCTCTTAGGAGAACGACAAAAGGGAATAAATCCGCATGTACGAACACGCAGGGATTTGTTTGATGTCACGTCTGGATCAACCACTTACATGGATGCAATAGGTGTTCCCCGTGGTGTACCTGATGAATATAAATTGGCAGACCAGATAGCAGCAGGTTTTGAGAATCTCCCGCTTATCAGTGCTTTATTCCCAGTCACGCCGAATAAAAACGTCGACAGAATTAATTATGTACATTACAATGTTCTCAGGCTAGCCAATAGAACTAGAGATGCGGTGGCGGGACTCTCTGAACAATTGGCAACGACCTCATTGATAACAGTACAAAATAGAATGGCCTTAGATATGTTGTTAGCAGAAAAGGGGGGAGTGTGCTCTATGTGGGGAGTGTGCTCTATGTTTGGAGATCAATGTTGTACGTTCATCCCCAACAATACGGCACCTGAATGGCTCGGTAACCAGAGCCTTGGAAGGACTAAGAATCTTGTCTAAAGAAATGCATGAACATTCAGGTATTCACAACCCTCTAGGAGGACTGTTTGGCTCATGGTTTGGGAAATGGAAAGGATTAATTGTCTCTGTGTTTATGTCCCTCGTTGGTATGATCATTGTGTTAGTGTTGTGTGGATGTCGTTGTATCTCCTGTATTAGATCTTTGTTGAACCGGGTAATCATTACAGCTATTGAAGGGAAGGCTCCTCCGCCCTACCAGATGTCACAGATGAAGATGGAAACCATGGCCATGGCAAGAAGAGAAGACTATGCATCGGAGACCGAATATGATGTATAAAACCGGTTTGTTGGTCTCATTTTCATGAGACCAAAAGGGGGACTTGTAAATAGATGGCTTGCTTGTCAATATATACCTGGCTGCGACTGTAAATTTGCTCGGCATTCGGAAGCCTTTGGGGATGCTCCATTATGCACGTGGTGCTCCGCTCCGTTGCAAAACAGGGCCGCGTGATGCTCTGTTTCACGTGCCGGAGGCGTGCAGCGGGGTCATGTGATGCTCTGTTTCATGTGCCGGAGGCGTGCAGGGGGTCACGTGGTTCTCCGTTTCGCGGGCAAAACAAGGTTACGTGGTCCTCCGTTTCGCGGGCAAAACAAGGTCACTTGGGGTCGGACATCCGGGAATGTAGGGAGGCGGAGAATGGAGTCAGATCAACAGCCAAACAGAAGATAATCCCATATCAGTGATTGCATGATTTTTTTTATTATATAAAAAGACTGGATCAGGCACAGAAGAGTGTGTATTTTCTGAACTGACACACTGTATAGTTTGTCAGGGACAGAAAGGTCTAGACCCAGAGCTCTGTATGCTTTATCCACTTATTCCTAAAATAAACTAAAAGTGTGAGACCGAATATCTTCTCCTATTGCTTCATTTAAAGAACATGCAGGACTTGGCTCACACATAGAAGAAAGTAAGTTGGTAGCTTGAGCTAAAGTCCAACAGCATGAATCACAGAGGGTTGGTCTGCAGGTACAACAAGTAATTAGGAAGGCAAATGGAATTTTGCCCTTCATAGATAAAGGGTTGAGTTTAAAAGCAGGGAGGTTACGTTGCAGCTGTACAGGATACTGGTGAAGCCATACCTGGATACTGCATGCAGTTTTAGTCTCCTTACTTAAAGGATGTACTGGCGCTAGAGGAGGTTCAGAGGAGGTTCACTAGGTTGATTCTGGAGTTAGTTGAGGGGGTTGGCTAATGAGGAGACACTGAGCAGACTGGGATTCTATCCATTAGAATTTAGAAGAATGAGGGTGGAATCTTATAGAAACATATAAAATTATGAAGGGAATAGATAAAAGGAGGGAGGAATGTTTCCACTCGCAGGTGAAAAAAAAAGGACAAGAGGGCATTGCCTCAAAATTAAGGGGAGCAGATTTAGGACTGAATTAAGAAGGAACTTCTTCACCCTGAGAGTTGTAAATCTATGGAATTCCTTGCCCAGTCAATTAGTTGACACTACTTCAGTAAAACGTTTTTAAAGCTAAAATAGGTTTTTTTTTACTTTAAGGAATTAAGGGATACTGTGAAAGCGCGGGTAAGTGGAGCTGAGTCCATGACAAGATCAGCCATTATCTTATTGAATGGTAGAGCAGGCTCAAAGGGCCAGATGGCCTACTCCTGCTCCGAGTTCTTATGTTCTTTGATTTTCCCTCTCAGTTTCTAACAAAAACTAAAAAGAATTCATATCCACAATTTTGTTCTGTGTGAAGCCTCTCTCCCATTGCTCCTTTAATCTTTCCAGTTTTTTTTGATACCTCGTTTTCATTCCATTGTCCTGATTCTTTTCATCATTCCAATTGGTATGCATGCATCAAATGTGCTGCTTTTGCTGTTATCATACCAGTGTAACAGCAATGATGACAAAGAATGGGTATACAGCTGATCACATCAATAATGGTATCAACAATTGAATACCAAAAGAAATTTACCAAGAAAAATAGACCTGAACTAAAAATAAAGCGCAGTCTTTTTGTGATGATGTGATAGAAGCATTTGTTTATTTGACTGTAGCTCAATGTATTGAAGAGAAAATTCATCCTGCTTTTATAATGAATCCCATAAAAGCCAAATATTTTGTGTTGAACAGAAACCAGGAAATATTGCCTTTTTCATAGGCTTCATGAATTTTGAAACGTTAATGATTGGGAATCGAATCTAAATCAAGCCCACTGTTAACTTGATCAGATCTGCCATAAAGCAGGTCAGGTAGAAAGTAAATTGTATTTTTTTTCTGTTCTGCCAATGGTACTCAATATTAGATTCAGAATAAAACTTAACTGCAGCAACAATTTTATTATTTAAGTTTGTTATAGTACTAATTCATGGCCCTATTAAAATTGTTTTCCAAATTTCAGTTTGTAGTTCTCAAGTATTTGGGGGCAGTGGTGGGGAGGGAGACTTTGAGGAGTGGTGTTATCGTTAAGAATAAGCAAATGATCAAGAGATGACTAGCTGCAAGGTATAAGCAAGTATGAGCCACCCCTACAGGTGTCAAAGTGGAAATTCATTCAGGGTGACAACTGCCTAAATCCAGCCTTGTAACTGAAAATAATTCAATACTTTAAGGATTATTTATAATTTAGATGTTGGATTCTGGGATTAATTATGCATTTGTAAGTGGGTCCTTCAGCAAAAGCAAGTTTGAGAACCACTTCAGTAGAAGACTGAGACTTCCAGAAGTCTTGATTACTTCAGTTGCATAATTCAGTCACCAAGGGCAAAAATTATGTGGAAACTCTACCATTCATAAGCTACATACCACCATGACTTGGAACCACATTGTCATTCCTTCACTGTTGTTGGGGAAAAATATCCAGGATCTACCATCCTAAAACCATATGGATGTCTCTACATCACAAAGATTCAAGAAGGCAGTTCCAGAGCAGTTAGGGAGTATGATTAATGTTAGACTAAATGCATCCTGTTTTGTAAAGGGAGATTAAGCTAAATTTAAGCTAAAAGGGGGCTTATAGAAATTCAATATTAAGTATAAATACGAAGGAGCTACAATAAGCAAGAAAGGGATATCAGTAAATTAATGAGGTGTAAAATGTACAGATAGTTCTCGGATAGCATGTGTTCCGACAGTGCGATTTGCTCATAAAGCTGCTTAGGACTTAAAGAAGAAGAGTTTCGAGAATGCTCACTTCTTTTGCAATAGCACAATTCCAGTGGGGATCACTTCATTGCTTTATTCTGCGCATTCGCCGATGTTAGCTGCTGACAGAGCAGCTTTCTGTGAGGTACTCTAAGAGAGCAGGTGTCTGAGAGAGATACATTGAGCAACTTTCTGTGAAAGGTACACCACCCCTAGATTATTCCTTTTTTGAAAAATGGAGAGGCATAGTGACAAGAATGTTAGCAAGAAGCGTCCTGGTGATAAAATTGCAGGTGGTAAATGCACAAGAAAGGATATAACACTGGAAGAGAAGCTAGATATATAAAGCATTTTGAGCGTTAGGAGAGAATATGTGATATAGATTGCTTAACAGGAGTGAGGGAGTCAACCCTATGTACCATGATTCCCTCTGTCCCTGTATTAACAATATTTTATAATGTACTGTGATAAATTTACTGTTGTTTTATTGATAAATATGATTTATACCTTCATTCAGGCTGCGCTTTACTTTGTGTTAGACGTTTGGGTGATTTTTGAGTGAATGCGAGTGATTTTTTTGCTGGTCTACCCCAACCCCACTTTTTCCATAGGCCCCATTATTTCTATGAAGTGTTTTCTATTAAGCAAGAATTCGCTGAAAGGCAACTATGGCGTTATATAAGAATTGCCTGTAATCAATATGACAACAGTTAATCACAGTTTTTTGATATATCTATTAAGAGAGAGAACAGTAAAAGGAAATGTAAGCTCATTAAACACAATTATTGGCAAAAATATAATGGTGAATACGAAAATGCCAGATTTTTCAAATAAATACTTCTTTTTACAGTGGAGGAACAGGACAACATACAGTGGTACAGAGTATCTTAGAAATTAGTAAAGGTAGGAATGTTGCCATATTGTAAGAAAGGATATAAATCTACAAATAATTAGAGATATAGAAAGAATAGAGCAATAACTATGGGTGACCTTAATCTTCTTGTTGAATGGATCAATGAAGCTAGAAAGGGTAGCTATGACAATAAATTCCTACAGTGCATCAGGGTGCATTGTTTTGAACAAAATGTCATGCAGCCAACTAGTAAACAAATCATCCTGGATGTGCTAATGGATCATGAGGCAATTTTAGTAAATTACCTCAGAGTAAAAGATCCTTTCAGAAGTAGCAGTCATAACATGATAGAATTTACAATTCAGTGACAGTGAGAAACTGGAGTCAGAAACAATCATTTTTGCGTTAAAACAAAGGGAATTACAATGAAATGATGATACAGTTTGCTAAAGAGGATTGGGCAGGTTGATTAGCAGGAAAGACAGTATGTAAGCAGTGGCAAACATTTAAGAAAGCAATTCATGACTCTCAGTAAAAATGTATCCCAGTAAGGAGATAAGATTCCCAGAGAGGGCTAAACTAACTATGGCCGACCAAGAAAATTAAGGAGAGTATGAAGTTGAAAGAAAAAGTATATAAGGAGGCAAAAGTCAGTGATAGTCCTGAAGATTGGAAGAAATTCAAAATCTAGAAATGAAGATTAAGAAAAAGAGAAAATAAACTTTAAAGGCAAACTAGCAAGGAATGTAAAAACTGACAACAAAAGCATCTTTAAATATATGAAAAAGAAGAGGGTTCAAAGCAAATATAGCCCTTTTAGAAAAGGTGAATCTGGGGAGACAGTTATGGGGAATAAGGAAATTGCAGAGGAGTTAAACAGACATTTTGCATCAGTCTTCATGGTGGAAAAATATTTAAAACATACCATTAATTCTAAAAAGAATGCAGGAGGAATTCAGTACCATCACCATAATTGAAGTAGTAGTATTTAACAGATAAACAGGCTAAAAGGCAGACTCTATGACTCTATAAATCCCCTCACCCTGATTTCAAGAGGAGAAAAAGAACAGGAGAGTCTTACTACAACTGTCCAGGTGCTGCTGAGACCACATCTGGAATACTGTGAGCAGTTTTGATCCCCTTATTTAAAGAAGTATATTATTTCATTGGAGGTAGTTCCAGGGAGGTTTACTAGGATGATGCCTGGTTCAGAGGGATTGTCTGAGGAGCAAAGGCAAAACAGGGCAGGATTCTACTCACTGGAATTTAGAGAATGAGATGTGATCTCATTGAATCATATAGGATTCTTAAGGGGCTTGACAGGATAAATGCTGAAAGGATAGTTTCCATAATGTAAGAGTCTGGGACCAAAGGCATAGTCTCAGAATAAAGGGGCACCAATTTAAGACTGATATGAGGAAGAATTCTTTCTCTCAGTGGGTTGAGAGTGTTTGAAACTCCTTGCCACAGATAACTGCAGTGTCAGAGTCCTTGTGAAAAATTAAGGTGAAGAGAAATAGAGTTTTAATCAGTTGGAGAATCAAGGATTATGGGGAAAACACGGGAAATTGGACGTGAGAAATATTAGATCAGTCATTGTTCCTATGGAATGGCAGAGTAATCTTGTGGGGCCAAGTGGCCTACTCCTATTCTAGTTAATATAATTTTTCTATGGTCTTTAGTATTAAACAAACCTCCAGATTTTGGGCTTGTTAAAATAAATAAGTGAGATCTTCCCAGGTACATTTTACATAATTTTCCAAAGCTTCTTGGATTTGAAGTAGAAAACTGCAAATGTCACAATTATTTAAGAAGTGAGGGAGAAACCAGGTAACCACCTTGTCAGTTTAACTGACAATTCTGGGAAAGATACTGGAATCTATTTTAGAGGCAGAGTAATTGAATCTCATTGAGCATCAATTAATCAAGAGTGACAGCATGCTCTAAAGGATTGAGCATGTCACAATAATCATGGGGCAGCACTGTGGCTAACACTGCTGCCTCACAGCGCCAGGGATCCAGCCTCAGGAAACTGTATGTGTGTGTTTCCTCCCACTGTCCAAAGATGTGCAGGTTTGGTGAGTTGGCTGTGGTAAATTGCCCCTTTGTGTTCAGGGATGTGTTGGTTAGATACATTAGTCAGGGGTAAATGTAGAATAATATGGTGGGTTGCTCTTTGGAGGGTCAGTGTGGACTTGTTTCTACACTGTAGGGATTCTATGAAAAAAAAAACCTAGATTAGCCATGGTTTTCTTGACTGAAAGAAAAGGATGGAGGGGCTAAATTCTTGGAAACAAGAATTTGATTGGTTTATAGACTAGTGACCTGTTACTGATGATAAGGGTTGTTTGCTTGCCTGCCAACAGATTGGTTCTCAGGTAATAGAACAGCTTGGGGCTGAGAACGAGATATGGAGAAGAGATTTGATGTCCACTAGTTCAGAAGTGATTTCTTAGGTCAAGATTCATTTTAAACCTGAATGAGACCAGTTTATCTTTCCTTCAGCAGTTTGCTGCAAGTTGTGACTTATTTTACAAATGAACTGGCCACCTTGTACCTCTTGCAAACCAATGGAAGAATTCAGAAAAGGAAAGCCAGTACTAGACGTTAACATCAGCAAAGACCAAATCAATAGAGCTTGGGAACCAGAGAGGGAGAGACAGGGAGAATTTTAGTGTTACATGCTAATAGTTTATAACTTCATAAAAATTAATTCATGGGATGAAGGCATCACTGACCAAGCCAGCATTTATTGCCCAGAGGGCAGTTAAGAGTCAACCACATTGCTGTGGGTCTGGAGTCACATGTAGCCAGACCAGGTAAGGATGGCAGATTCCTTCCCAACCAGATGGGGTTTTCCAGCAATCAAAAATTAATTCACAGTCATCATTAGACTCTTACTTCCAGATTTTACTGAATTCAAATTACACCGTCTACCATGACAGGATTTGAACCAAGAAAATTACTTGGGTCTCTGTGTTAACAATCTAGTGATACTACCACAAGGCCATTGCCTTCCTAAGGCATGTAGGTAGTCTCATTAATGTTAATAAATAGTGATTCTTGTTCAATAAATAAACCTAGTCTCAGATTTCTATCAATCAGGTTCTGAAAATCAGGTAAATTGTACTAACAAATTGTGTACTTATTTTAAAATCTTTAACTTTTCTGATGACTCTGGGAATAGCAGGGCTTGATTTCCAGTGCACTACTCAGGTGAGTCATAACACCTGTAAACAGTTGTAGAGATGCAATAAACTACATCTTGTTTACACCACATGATTCTTCTCACTGTACCATAAGTCAGCTAGTCATACACACAGGAGACCACATAAGCCTCAAAGAACATGCACATTTAGAAGAAATTGACAGGAGCTCATACACACACACATACACACACAGTAGGCAGTTTATAAAAAAAAACTATTTTTCTTCAAAGTAGTGACTGAAAGTTTACAATACATATATAATGTGAATAGTTGTAATGTTGGTTCTCTTAACAGGTGAAATCATATATCTTTAATTTTTTTATAAACTACAAGTGACTTTTCTCCAAAATTGTACCAAATTTTATACTGATGTGAAACCAAAGGTAGTATACAAAGGTATAAACTATGTTGTGTATTATTCCAATAACTGATTTTTTTTTGTCATTCGAAATAAAGAAGAACCTTGGACTGAAACTTATGTTGTTTTGGCTAAGTGCAAGTTGCCTCCTGACTTTGAGGGTTTTTTTGTCCTGAGGCCGAGAGTGTTTTCTCTCGATATCTTACCAAATTCATTTAATTAATGACTACACCCTCTTGCATCCAAAACATTTTTTCAGCCCCATCTTGGCATGTGCCATTTGAAAAGCAATTTGTTGTTTAGCTAATACATGCTGAAAGAATGGCATCGCTTCAGTCCGTGATGTCTTTGGAAGGCCACTGTGCACCGAACAAACATTGCCAATCTATTGTTGCCCTTCACTGTTTTATGGACCAGAACAAACCCCCTCAAAATATATGAAGAATATAGCCTAGACCATAACATTCTCTTATTTTAAAGTACAAATAACTTAACCTTTACGGAAAACGTAATGCAATGATGGATTATTTAACTACTAAACAATAAGTGTTCCAAAATAGTAACATCCCATAAACACACACTTAGCAAAGACCACTTCAGTAAAATAGATTGTTACTCATGCAATTCTAGCAGCAAGAAGAGAAACCTCAGCATTTAGCTATAACAGGGGAATAACAGCTTCCACATCCAGCTTCAAGACCCCAGCAACTGATATTGAAGGCTAAAACTAGTTCTGTGGGATCTTAACCCCAAACTTCCAGCTGCTTCTATTGTTCCAACTTTAAAAAAGAAACCCAAAGCCTCACAATCTGATTGAAGCAGATTACTCATCACCTCTGTTTCAACCTTTCCTCATAGAAAAAGGACAAAATACACTTCTTAAAGCCATAGAATCGTTACACCTCCCCCCTTAAAAAGAATTGTACAAAGATGGTTTCATTTTTAAAAACATTTAGACTTATGCTATTAGTACACTACAATACATTGATTCTAAATATGCAAACATCACTAGTACAGTACATTTGAGTCTGTTTCTCTCTCCTCCCACACTGAAAGCCTCTGTCTTCCTTCAAAGTCGCAGTGACGCATCGGCAAATACCTTCTCTCATCTTGCCACGTGTATAATTTTCAAACTGAACGATTGCAAAAAGAAGCTCCATCTAACCAGTCTATTATTTTTATCTTTAAATTTTTCCAAAAACTTTAAAAAGGTTATGATCAGTATATACAATTCTCTCAGACACATTATAGCAATATTGTTATGGAGCAGATCAGACCCCCTCCTAGACCCAAACATTTTCTTATTTTAATGTAAAGTAAATGTAAAGTGTCTGTTCCCGATGAAATCTGACTGGTCAGACTCAATGTTAAACACTGTAGTGAAAAAATAATTAAAGAAAGAGGATTTTAGAATAACTTAACTCGATTGGAAATTTCACTGTATAATACAATAACTATTATTCATTAACTGTTCCAATATAACATCCCATAAACATACCTCTTGGCAAAAAATGCAAACTCAGACAAATTCTCATATGCTCTTCTCCAATTCAGGAGGAAACAAACAACAAGACAAAATTGAGAGAGTAGCAGCTAGGAGAAATTCATCGAACTTTCCAATTCTTTTGAGACCCCACAGCTTCTGCCCAAAGCTTAACCTAAAAACTAAACAAAAAACTAAAAAGCATGGTCTGTGAGAGCTGGCCACACCAAAGCTGTTTCCATTTTTCCAACTTTAATAAAAAACCCAAGACCTCACAAGCTGTGTACTCAAGTGGTCTTCAGCAGCCAGCTCTCCACATCTGCCATATAACCCCTCTTCAAACAAAAACAACAGGACAAAATAACCTCCTGAAAGCCACAGCATTATCACAATATAAATGCTGAAATGTTGCAATGCCAACATCAAGTCTCCTTCTCAATCATGGAATATTTCCACTGAAGATTATTCAATTTTCTGGAAAAATACCCAATAGATCTTTCTATCTTCTCACTGTTTTCTTGGAAGAGTACAGGACTGACACCCACATCACTCACATTGATAGCCACTATGAATGGCTAACATTGGAGCAGTGGTTAACACTGGGGCAGTGGCTAACGCAGCTTTCAGGCTGTCAAATGCTTTCTGACATTCCTCCGTCCACTGAAAGTTTCTGCACTTCTTCAACAAGTTAAACAGTGGAGCTACCATACTGTTAAAATTCAGCACAAAGTTCCAAAAAACTTTTAATCCCAGGAACCTTAGTACTGCCATCTTCATCAATGGTATGGGTAACTCCCCACAAACATTTGCTTAAACACTCTGTGGGGCCATCTTTCATGTCTAATGATGTGGGATTTTGCAAACTTACTTTTAGCCAGGTTTATCACAAAGATCCCCTTCTGAAATCGAGCAAACAATTGCAATAACTGCTTCAAAAGTTTCTTGCATGTATGACTAAAAGTTACCAGATCGTTGATAAACAATGATACGAAAGTCGGAGGAGTTATGATACGAAAGTCGGAGGAGTATGATACGAAAGTCGGAGGAGTTGTTGACAGTGAGGAAGGATGTGGCAGGTTACAGCAGGATATAGAGAAGCTGCAGAGCTGGGCAGAAAGGTGGCAAATGGAATTCAATGTAGCTAAATGTGAGGTGATTCACTTTGGGAAGAATAACAAAAAGATGGGGTACGGGGCTAATGGTCGGATACTTGGTAGTGTGGATGAGCAGAGGGATCTTGGTGTCCATGTACACAGATCTCTGAAAGTTGCCACCCAGGTAAATAGTGCGGTGAGGAAGGCATATGGCGTACTGGCTTTTATTGGTAGAGGAATTGAGTTCCGGAGTCCTGAGGTCATGATGCAGTTGTATAAGACTCTGGTACGGCCGCATCTGGAATATTGTGTGCAGTTTTGGTCGAGAAGAAAGTGAGGTCTGCATATGCTGGAGATCAAAGTTGAAACTTTATTGCTGGAACAGCACAGCAGGTCAGGGCATAGCTTTAAATTAAGGGGGGGTAGATATAGGACTGAAGTTAGGGGTAGGTTCTTCACTCAGCGAGTCGTAAGTTCATGGAATGCCCTGCCAGTAGCAGTGGTGGACTCTCCCTCTTTATGGGCATTTAAGCGGGCATTGGATAGGTATATGGAGGATAGTGGGTTAGTATAGGTTAGGTGGGCTTGGATCGGCGCAACATCGAGGGCCAAAGGGCCTGTACTGCGCTGTATTCTTCTATGTTCTATCACATAAATGGGTAATCCTCAAATAACTTTATAGATTAGTCTTTGAGATTTGGCTTGTGCATTTTTCATACCAAATGACATGACTTTAAACTAGTATAGTGCATTCGATGTCATGAAAGCCAAAATTGCCTTTGCTCTTTTGAGCAAGTCCATCTTAGAATTAAAAGTTGCTTGTTCCTTCTTCTCAATACAGTCTTCTAAAAGTGGTATAGGATATGACTCAGACTTTGTAACTGCATTGACTTTGCAATCCACAAAGAACCATAGGGTACCTGGTTTTGACACCATTACAATCACCAAGCTCCATTCGCTGCAACCCACTTCCATTACATTGTCTTTCAGCATGCATTCAATCTCTTTTTGAATCTGTGCCAACTTTAGAGGGCTATGTCCATAAGGATGTTGCTTAATTGGAATAGCATACCATACATCTACATCATGCATCGGATTAGTATTTCCCAGTTTATTCCCACATTTCTTCATATATGATTGTATTAACTCTTTCAGGTCATTTTGTTTTTTCTTCTGGAAAGTAACTCAATAATTTTTGAGAACTTCATCATTATCAAATTTAGTTTGAGGAATGTCCAATTCAGAATCCTCTGAATTTGGTTCTTCACTCTATGTTGTAACTAGCAACACATTCTCTTTGTGCTTTCCTTCCTTATCAAAATATCTTTCGAGCATATTCACGACACACTCAGATATCTTTCTATCTGGGGTTGGTATCAAATAATTCATCTCACTCAATTTCCTAATGATTTGGTAAGGCCCACTAGACTTTGCTTTTAAAAGTTCACCTGCAACTGATACTAACACCAAAGCTTTCAGTCCTCTTGTGAAACAACAATTTTTATTTTCTAGTCAGCTTCCTGCTTCATAATATGCTGTGCTACTTTCAAATGCTGTCAAGCTGGCTCACATGCTCTATTTAATCCTTCCCTAAAATTTAGCACAAAGGCCAAATATGTGATCTCTGAACTATGACACCAATCTCTCCTTAAATAATTTTGGAGGGTCCTCTCACCTCATGCCCAAAAACTAATTCAAATGGACTGAAATATGTTGATTCATTAGGTGCATCCCGAATTGAAAAACATACAAATGCAATTCCTTTAGCCTCTGGATAGTCTTGACTGAAGCTCTCAACATGTAGTTTAAAGTTTAATGACATTGTTCTAATGCTCCTTGTGACTACAGATGGTACGCTGTAGATTTGAGTTGGTTTATTCCTAAGTGATCCAAAACTTTCTTCAAAAACTTTGATGTAAAATTCGACCCTTGTTCTGGTTGTATCTCTGTGGTTAGTCCATATTTCATAAAAAGATTGAGTAACTCTTCTACAATTCTTTTGGCTGTGATACTGCATAATGGAATGGCCCCTGGAAATCTGGTAGAGACATTCATTATTGTCAACAAATATTGATTCCTGGTTTTTGTTTAGGTAGGGGTCCTACGCAATCAAGTAAAATGTTTGTAAAAGTTTCTCAAATGTGGAAATAAGTATTAAGTGTTCTGGTTTTATCACTTTGAGGTCTTCCAATTCTGATCTGTGTGACATGTTTGGCAAAAGTCATTCACAATCTTATCCTGTCCAGGTCAATAAGAATGCTTTTATATTTTGGCTTGCGTTTTCCTTACGTCCAAATGACCTACCGGTAATTCATTATCCTAAGACTTCTGCCCATTTCTCATCCACTTGAATATGCAACAGTTTCTATTTCCTCATTTTTAAGATAGAAACAATCTGGGATACATTGAGATTATTCTTCTGTATGTGCTTTTTGTTACAACTGCTTCAATTTTTCATCTTTCTGTTGTAATTCAGATGTCTCTGAACTGAAACTATCCACTTTGTCCTGTGAACCATTTAATCAAACATAATTTCTGATAATTTAATTTCAAATTCCTTATCTTTACTCCTTGATTTCTCCTCCTGCTTCAACCTGTAGTTTTGTGACCTTGTTATCATAGAGACAGGAAATATCCCAAGGTATACCTCCTGTAAACCCTCAGTTGTGTTATTTTCCACTGGCTTTTCAACCACAGTAGGCATCACACCCACTCGTGACTCAGTTGTATTATTATCAAGGATGAACTGTATTTTGGATGGCATGGTAGTTCAGTGGTTAGCACTGCAGCCTCACAGCACCAGTGACCCAGATTTGATTCCCGCCTCAGTTAACTGTCTGTGTGGAGTTTGTACATTCTCCCAGTGTCTGTGTGGGTTTCCTCCAGGTGCTCCGGTTTCCTCCCACAGTCTAAAGATGTGCAGGTTAGGTGAATTGGCCGTGCTAAATTGCCGATACTGTTCAGGGATGTGTAGGTTAGGTGTATTAATCTGGTGTAACCATAGGGGAATGGGTCTGAGTGGGTTACTCTTCAGAGGGCCGGTGTGGACTTGTTGGGCCAAAGGGCCTGTTTCCACACTGTAGGGGTTCTATATCTATTTCCAGAACCGAGAATTGCTTCATTACTTCTACCATCTCTTCACCAATTTTCATTGGTTTCTCCAACTTCACTTTATATAATGGAACACTGCTGTTCGCACCATGAATTACAAAAAATGCCACCACTTTCAGGCAATATTCCTTCTGAATAACATATTTCCTCATCTCTCTCCATCAAAGATTGACTTGGTCCTGTATCTCTCCAAATCTTAATTTCCTTCCCTGCTCCACCTGGCATATATGAGTAATCCTTACCCACGTAAGTACTGTAAATTCTTTAAAGCAATCTAGTATATTCTTCTCAACAAACCCCTGATCAGGTTGTAGCTTTTTAGCTTCCACTGTGCTTTCCTTTACCACTTCAACTCACTGGCTTATCCTATTTTCCCACATCTGTCTTCCCAGTACATTTTCTAAACCACTAACATCGTGACTTCATGACACCTACTTTATTATAGTGAAAACACCTGTGGTTATTTACTTCTCTTACCCCTTCCTGGGTTTTCTTTCTACCCTGAAGTAAACTTACCTTTACTATCTTCAGTGAGATCTCCTTTTTCCTTACCACCTGAGGATTTCTCTTTTTTTATCCTCAATTTCTATCCCTCACAGATTGAAATTGATCTCGGAAGCCAAACCTTGATTTATGAACCAATTCGTAATCATCTGCCATTTCTACTGCTAGTCTTGCAGTCTTAACTCTCTGCTCTTCCACAAATCCTGACTCCTTCAGGAAGTGAATTTTTGAAGTCCTCCAAAATAATCATCATATGCTTGGTCCACCTATCAAAATTACTTTGTTTGATCCTTTCAAATTCTATATACGTTTGACCAGGTTCTCTTCTTAGATTTCTGAAACATTGACTGTTGGCTTCTGGTACTTGCTCATCCATGCTTAAGATGGCTTTTTTCACCTTACCATATTCCCCAGGTACCTCCTCTGAAAGTGATACAAATACCTCATTATTCCACCTACGAACAATACTTATATGATCAATGGTCATGTCATTTGTTTTGCCACTTTCTTAAATTAAATGAAAAAGGTTCTACATCTTTCTCATCATATTTACATAATACTTGGACATATTTAAACAGAGCCCCACCAGACCTTTGGCTACGATGGGATTGTACTCTATCACTGTCTCATCACCTTTTACGTCTACCTTTGCCATTTTAAGTCAACTTTGAGCTTTAAGTTCCAACTTCTGAAGTTCAAAATTCTCTTTCTCCTTTTCTTCACTCCTTTCCCTTTCTTCTGCTAGGGCCTTCCTTTCCTTTTCTTTTCTCCTTGCTTTTAATCATAATTCAAACTGTTTCATTTCCTTTTCCTGTTCAAGCTACTTCATTTGAATTTTAATTTTAGCTATTTTCAATGATTCTGATGGCACTCCCATCAATTGTAAATGTCGAGCTATTGCTGTAATTACCTCCTTTTTTTGCACAAAGGCAGCCCCAACTCCAGCTTGTCTGTCAATTCCAAAAGCTTTACCTTCCCAATTCTGTAAAACTCCTGAAGTGACTTCTTCCACCTCTAAGGAAACTCTTAGTGACTGAAAGAGCCATCATTATACAAGGAACACCCTATACAAACCAGCCAAATGCAACACCCAAAATAAAAACACCAATACTTACCACTCACTGTCTTTGAGTCCAATAATCCTAAAACCAACCTGGAATTAGAGAATTTGATCCCAGATGAGCCCCCAATTTGTTATGGGCCAAACCAAGCCCCTCAAAATATATGAAGAAAATAGCCTAGACAATAACTTTTTCTTATTTTAAAGGCAAGTGCCAAGTGTTACGTTACAGATACAATTCTTGAAGCAAGATACACTTTATTCATACACTGTAGTTAAAAGAAAGAATAGCAACTGTTCTAATATAGTTACATCCCACAAACACACAATTGGCAAATGCAAATTCAGTTAAATAGTCTCATGTTCAATTCTAACAGCAGGAAGAGAACTCCCAGCTTTTAGCTGTAACAGAGAGAGGAAAAACAGCTTCCACATCCAGCTTCAAGACCACAGCAACTGCTAGAGAAAGCTAAAAGTAAAAAAAAACCTGGTTCTGTGGGAGCTTGACCCCATCCATTCAGGCTACTTCTATCGTTCCAACTTCTAAAAAAAACCAAGGTCTCACAAGCTGTTTACTTTATTGGCTTTAGAGCTTGGCACCTCTGTCTCAACCTTTCTTCATTAAAAAAAAGGACAAAATACACCTCTTAAAGCCAAAGTATCATCATAACTAGGAACATAATGGCACAGCAGCCACAAAGCCAATAGCACAGCAAGCAAAGACAAGACAGGACATGGACACTGCAAACATGCAGGTAGGTGCTAAATGAGCAAGCAATAGGAGAGCAAATGGGGAGCCCTGAAATGCAGCCTAGTTCAATGTGTCAGTTGGTCTCTATCCATGCACATAGGGTGTCATTTCTGCAGCCTTTCAGAGTTAGTTGTGTTTTGCAGTTGAAGTTTGTGTTTCCTGAGTGGCCTACAAACGTATCAGAGAGATGACATAATAGTTGTGAGGGGTTGGCTAGTGTTGGATACTGATATCTGTGGATGAGGGGAGATTTGGTTTGTGCCTATGGATTATGCCCTGAGATCCTGCTTAGTTCTATGCAATATGGAATAAGCAAGCTGAATTTATCAGGTTCCTCTCTGATTTCCATGTTGTATTTCCATGGCACCTCGCTTGTTTGGCATATTTGGTGTGATTGAAAGCTGAATATTGATGTGGTGTGTTATGGAACTAACAAGGCATTTAACAAGCAATAGTGTTCCTAATTCTCAATTCACCAGTGCCTGGAGGGAAACTCAATATGCTGCTTGTCCAACCCATAAAAGATTGAGGTGGGCTTCATTGAGTTTCTCATCCAATTTCACCTCAAATCCATTGCCCATGTCACTCATACTCTAATAAAATTTTGCCCTTAATCCTTTTAGCCTTGTTGTGGATAACATTATCCTTAAAATTTGAAGATTCAAAAATTGTTCATACACAATTTTTATTGCAATTCTGGCAGCTGTGATATTACTTAGAAAAACAGACTATATTCTTCTACTTGAATAGTCATGGCAGTGTGTCATGCTTCAAATGATTTTCAAGAAAGGTGATCTAAGAGAGTTTTATACTTTCTGCTCGCATGCTGTGATACACTCATGGTATAATGTGTCTGAAAGGTACACAAACATATTGACCATGAGACATTACGTAACAATGTAACTTAAATTTGCTCCTGAAGTTATTTGAGATATGCTCATGCTAATGGTCACGTAATGGAACTACTTCAACACAAAGTGCACTTAAGGATTTCTTTTGTCCTCTGAAATCATTAAAAAAAGGAACAAGCTGTTCTTTTAGCAAGTCTATTGGCAAAGTTAAAAACTGTCAAGATGTTACACTTCACAAATTGTTCCAAGATCCACTGTTGTTCGGCAACCATCAAAAACAGTTTCATTATATGTGTGATTTAGAAATAAAATTTATACTTTGACACAAATAAATATACTTGAAGAGTCAGTGTAGACTTTAACTGCTAAGTGCCTGTGGGTAACTGTGGAAGTACAGTGAGTACACTAGCAAATCCTTACTAAGGCCATGGATTGTGTTCAAAGCATGTATTTACTTGTAGCCCATGGGTTTCAGTTAGAATAGAGTGTAAACACCCAGAAGTAAGTCTATATAGCATCTAAATGTAGTTACTGCAACAAATTTAACAGCAAAAAATTGAATAAGCTGAAATGGAAGCCATTAGGAGTGAATTGAAAAAAAATGCAATTCAATGGCAAGGACAGGTGAGGCAGAACCACAATATCATAATACAGTGCATGAAATGAGTTATCGAACACTGTTCAGTATACGTCCAAGTTGAATAGGTTGCATATGTTTTGATTCAGCCCAAGTGAGCAGCAAAATGGGAAAGGAGTCAGTTTATGACTGGAATTTAAAATATTGCTTCTGGTCTTCCCAGCACTTAAGTGAACTAAATTGCGTTTAGTCAATAGCTTAACATGAGATAGGAAATCAAAAGCATAGGTACAATTGCAACATTTAAGAGGCATTTGGATGGGTATATGAATAGGAAGGTTTGGAGGAATATGCTGGCAGGTGGGACTAGATTGGGTTGGGATATCTGGTTGGCATGGACGGGTTGGACCGAAGGGTCTGTTTCCATGCTGTACATCTCTGTGACTATGACTAAACAGTTGTGAGGTCAAACAAAATGGTTGGGAGATAGAATGGTCAACATAGACATGGAAGCCTAAGCCATAATTGCACATGATGTTGTCTGAAACAACATATATAATACACTGCTTCTTCCTTATGAGCAAATGGTTGAATCAAGTGTTCTTGATTTATTGCCTATTTGTGCATTTCCTAAGTCACTTAGTCTCAGAGACTTCCCTTTCTTACTATGAACTAAAAGTTAAATAAGTCATGACATCATGTGAGAGTTTTTGTGTGTAAATTGCCTATTGTATTTACGTTATAACAGTGACTAAACTTCAAAAGCATGAGGGTACTTAAGTGACCAAAACGCTATTGTGATATTTGATATCATAAAGGACACTACATCAATGTAAGTCTTTCTTTTATCCCCACATACTCAAACTTCTTCATACCACACACTTCTGTCAGTACCTCAGCAAAACACTACATTCTTGTGATCATTAACAGTTTTATTTGCAGAATTCACATTGTATTTCTATTCAGTTTTTTTTTCTTGATTGACCATTTAAAATGATAGCAAGATAGAGTAATGGATGAAAACTCTAGCCTGTTAACTTCCTGTCTATTAACGTTTATGGTTCCATTAAAATTCAGACTCAGGAAACTATCTTTGTTTTGAGCTTTACAAAACTTATCTGTAGAAATGATTAAATTAATCTAAAATATGTGAATTAAACATTTCAAAGTTACCTTTTCGTTTACCATAAGTTATGTGAATGTCTTTGTGAACTAAGAAAAATGCAAACTAACCACAGCCATATGAACATGAAGCAAAAGAAGACCATTCAACCCCTCATGGCTACCTCAATAACTTTTCACTCCTTTGCTTAACAAGTTTTCAACATCGATGTTAAATTTATTCTAGGAGTCTATTTCCATGACACTTTCAGGAAGAGAGTTCAAAAGATTCTCAAGCTGCTGAGAAGAAAATATTTTGCCTCAACTGTTTTAAATGGGTAACTCCTGATTTCTAAGCAGTGACTCCTCATTATTCTATGTGAAGAAATATCCTCTACACATCTATTCTGTTAAGTCTCCTCAAGGTCTTATATGTTTCAATCAAGTACTCTTCTAAACTCCAGTGGATACAAGTCGAGCCTGTCCAACTTTTCTGCATAAAGTAAACACTCACTCCAGATATTAGTTTGGTAAGTTTTCTTTGAATTTCTTCCAACACATTTACTTTCCTCCGAAACAATGTGAAAAGTGCTGTGCACAGTATCCCAGAAGGTCTTATCAGCACCCTGCAAATCTGAAGCAGAACCTCCCTCTTTTTGTAGCAAATAACAACAGCAAAATGCAGGACATTTGAAACAAAAACAGAAACTACTGAAGAAAAGTTGCAATATTTCTGGAGAGTAAGCAGAGTTAATGTCTCCTAGACCCTTCTTTATGCAGTAATGAAGAAGGTACACTGGATTAGAAGTGTTAACTCTGCTTCTCTCCACAGATATTGCCAGACCTGCTGAGTTTCTCCAGCAATTTTTGTTTTTGCTTCCCACTTTAGTCTTCTATTCCTCTTGCAATAAATCATAACATTCTATTAGCTTTACCACTAACTTGCTGTATCTGCATATTAACCTTTTTTTTAGATTCATGCTGTCAGACAACCAGATCTCTCTATCTCAGAAACCTGAAATCTCCCACTTTTTAGACAATACATTTCTTTTTTATTCTTCATGCCAAAATAGACATTTTCACATTTTACCACCATTAAAATCAATTTGCCAGATCTTTGGCCATTCAATTAACCCATTTATATCTCTCTGTGGTGTTCTTATGTCTCTTCACACCTTCCTTTCCTATTTTCCCTTGTGTCACCAGTAAATTTCTCAACCACACTTTCCATCCCTTCAACCAAGTTCTTCATATAAAACGTAAACAGTTGAGGTCCCAGTACTGCTCATTATGGCATACTGCTCATTACCTCTTGCCAACCTGAAAATGATCCATTTATGATTACTCTCTGCTTCATGTTATCCATCTATTATCCATGCAATATGCTACTTCCTACACCACGTGCATATATTCTCCACAATAACCTTTGATGTGGCACTTTATCTAATGCCTTATAGAAATCAAATGGTAGTTAGATTACACTATGTGTGGAGTACTGTGCACAGGATTGGTCACACTGAGGAAGGTCGTCAATATGCTGGAAGCAGTTCAGAGAAGATTTACCAGACTAATACCTATAAGTGTATAAAGAAGGGTCGGACAGGCTAGGTTTATATCAGAGTTTAGATCAGAGTGGTGCTGGAAAAGCGCAGCAGGTCAGGCAGCATCCGAGGAGCAGGAAAATCGATGTTTCGGGCAAAAGCCCTTCATCAGGAAAAGCTCCATTATTGATGAAGGGCTTTTGCCTGAAACGTCAATTTTCCTGCTCCTCGGGTGCTGCCTGATCTGCCGTGCTTTTCCAGCACCACTCTAATCTTGGACTGGAGTGTACCAAGTTAAAAATCACACAACACGAGCTTATAGCCCCACAGGTTTATTTGGAAGCACTAGCTTTCGGAATGCTGCTCCGAAACCACCTGAAGGAGCAGCGCTATGAAAGCTAGTGCTTCTAAATAAACCTGTTGCACTATAACCTGGTGTTATGTGATTTTTAAATAATGTGGTTAAGTAACAGTATATCCACCAATTCCCCTTTATCCACAGCAAGCATTACCTCCTCAAAGAGCTTAAAAATACAATATATAATAAAATTATAACTTAAAAAGTACAACATGGTTTCTCTTTCAGAAAACATTGTCTATCTGATTACCTTGAACTTGCCTAAGAGCCATACTGTAACTTCTTGAATAATAGTTTATAATATTTTCCCTATGACAGATGTTAAGCTAACTAGGCTATAACTCTCTGCTTTCTGACCCCCTCCTTTTTTTGAACAAAGATAACATTTCCTGTCTTTCAATCTAATGGGTCTTTCTCAGAATCAAGGGAGTTTTGGAAATTTTAAAAAAGTGTATTTTATCATTTATTGCCATGTATTTCACTATCCAGTTTTTTTTAAGAAGCTGGGATAAACTCCATTAGAATCTGGACACCTGTGAGCCCACAGCCCCAAAAGGTATACTCAGTATCAATCCTCTGGTGATATTGATCTTCCTGAGTTCATCCTCACCTTCCATTTTCTGATTTATTGCTACTGCTAGGATGTTACTTATATCATGTGTACTAAAGACTGATGCAAAATACATGCCATTTCCTTACTTTCCATTATTAATTCTCTAGACAAAATGTTCTATCGGACTTTATGCTCACTTTATTAAAATTTTAAAAATATTTATAGAAACCATTACTCTCTTTTCATATTTATGCCCAGCTACCTCTCACACTCTCCAGGTGATTTAGTAGAGGGAAAATCTGTTCAATTATGTTGGATAGCACTTCCAGCTATTTAAGAAAAACAAGGATATTTAAAAATAAAATGCTAAGTTCTTCCAGGCTGTTGTAGCATAGTGGTAGTGACCCGACTACTGGGCCAGGAGCCCTGAATTTAAGGCTCATCTGCTCTAGAAATGTGGAATAACATTTCCGTGCAGGTTGATAGAAAATATCTAAAAAAGTTCTTCCTAGGTCTTGTGGTTCAGTGGTAGAGCCCCTACTTCTAAGCCAGGAGGTCCAACTGCATATTCTACCTGCTCCAGAGGTGCGTAATAACAAATCTGAGCAGGCTGATTTTGATTTATTTTCATTCTTTCATGGGCCATGGGCAATGCTGGCTGGCCATTAATTGCCTAGCCCTAGATGCCTTGAGAAGGTGGTTGTGATCTACCTTCTTGAACTGCTTCAATCCATGTGCTATAGGTGGACCCACAATGCTGTTAGAGAGGGAATTCTAGGATTTTAACCCAAAACAGCAGAGGAATACACAGCAGAGCCGTTCCGTTATACATTAAGAGTTCATGGATTCCCAAGCCAAATGGTTATTTTGCAGTACTGTGCAGTCTATAGACCGTGTATATATTGGGTGTGTGTTTGCACCCTATTTTTAATTACTTGAGAAACATTTTGTTGTTCTTTTGGTTGCACTTGCACCCCACACACCTGATCTTTGGGCATCTCGTGCAGAAGCGAATAAATGTGTCAGAGGTCTTCCTTGTGCGTTTGCTCCTATGCCTGGGGAATGTTGCCATCAAAAGCTCCAGGCAATGGCATTCCAAACCCGCAACACCCTGTTGGTGAAAACAATCTTTCTTCAAATCCCCTCTAAACCACATGTCTTTAACTTTAATGTGTGCCCCCTTGTTCATGATCCTTAAATTGGAATAGCTTCTCTCTATTCATCCTATCCCTGTTCTGAAGGAGAGAAGTAACATCCACTTGGATTTCGAAGGAGAGAATTGATTTACTCCATGCCTTTCCAAGGCATGGAGTAATGAGAGTTAGTCAGTACAGCTTTATCAAAGGGAGGTCACGCTCAACAAATTTGTTAATACTTCTTGAAAATGCGATGAAGGGTGTGGATGTGATTCATATGGATTTTAGCAAAGCTTTTGACAAGGTACCAAATGGAAGATTGATTGAGGTTAGAGCATATGGAATTCTGGGAACCTTGGCGAGATGGATCAGAAACTGGCTTAGTAATAGGACAAAGTTAAAAATCACAATACCTGGTTCACTCCATGAGGGCATTTCAGTACCCATGAGGATAGCCTCAACCAGAATATTGGGTTCATCTCTCACTACAGATGACCCCACTACACTATACACACACACACACACACAAATTCACTGTGGTCAAGAAGCACACAATCTATAGGCAGTCAGTCCATGTGACATTTTATAAGTTCCTACTTTGGAAATAGAACCAGCTTGGGATACAGACAGATTCTGACTTCACACCTGTAATGCACTGTCTGAGCTGGGATGTCACTTTTGTTTATACTCATCAAACCTTAACTTATCTCAGGACTGTGACTTGAAAGAAGTTCTGGATTTGCATATTAATCAGTTGCAAGCTGCATTCCCATTCTAAGTAATTAAAGTCTTAACAGCATTCTAGGTTTGTTGAATACATTGCATCAGTTGTATGACACTGTGATCTTTTGCTATAAATTCTGTGTCCTTTGATCCTGTCCCATGAGCTACCTGACAAAGGAGTAGTGCTCCGAAAGCTTGTACTTTCAAGTAAACCTGTTTGATTAGTGTTGTGTGATTTTTAACTTTGGAGACAGTGAGGCTTGCACATGCTGGAGGTCAGAGTGAAGAGTGTGTTGTTGGAAAAGCACAGCAGGTCAGGCAGCATCCGAGGAGCAGGAGAATCGAGGTTTCGGGCCGAGCCTGATGAATAGCATAGCCAAAAAGACTCACGAGACACTTGCTTTGATTAGTTATAACATACAGTATAAGAACAAGGAGGTAATGTTGGAGTTGTACCGAGCATCGGTTAAGCCACAGCTGGAGTACTGTGTGCAGTTCTGGTTCACTAGAGGAAGGATGTGATAGCACTAGAGGAAATACAGAGGAGATTCACCAGAATGCTGCCTGGGAGGAAGAAATGGAGCTGTAAGGAGAGACTAGGTAGGCTTGGATTGTTTTATTTAGATTAAAGAAGACTAAGGGGGGTCATGATTGAGGTGTGTAAGATTATGAGGGATATGGACAGGGTGATTAGAGAGCAGTTGCTTGCTTTGGTTGATGGATCAATCACAAAAGGGTATAGTTGAGGGTAAGGGGCAGGAGATTCAGAGGGGATGTGAGAACACTTTTTCACTCAGAGGGCAGTGGGAATCTGGAATGCACTGCCTGGTAGAGGCCAAAAACGTTACAACCTTTAAAATACATTTGGATGACTACTTGAAATATCATAACATTCAAGGATACAGGACAAGTGCAGTAAATTAAGATTAGTGCATCTTTAGTGATAGTTACATCAGTGCAGACTCAATAGGCCAAAGGGCATTTTCTGCACTGCATGACTCCATGCCTCTCATAATCCTATACACCACAATCAGATTGGCCTCAATCATCCCTGTTCCAAAGAGACAACACAAGCTTATTGAGCTTCTCTTTATAGCTGAAATACTCCATCCCAGGCAACATCGTGTGAAGTTCGTCTGCCCCTTCCAGTGCAATCCTTCAAAAAATGCAGTGACCAGAAATGAACACAATATTCCAGCTATTTGCCTAATCTAAGTTCTGCACAGCTCCAACATAACCTCCATGTTCTTCTAATCTAGGCCTTGACTGATATAGGCAAATGTCCCATATGCCTTCTTAACTAAACCTACTAAACAGTCCTGCCACCTTCAGCAGTTGTGGCCAAGTACCCCAAGATCCCTCTGTTTATCTGAACTTCCTGGTATCCTGCCATTCATTGAGTTCTCCTTTGACTTGTTACTTCTTCTAAAGTGCAGTATCTCACACCTTTCAGAGGTAAATTCCATCTACCACTGATTTGCCCATCTGACCAATCAGTTTCTATCCTCCTGTAACCTAAAACCTTTCTCCTGTGGAAATAATGCATTATTTTGTTCAGAGAAGCGTTCATTTGGGCAAATGAAAAAAAAAAATTCTCCTCACTGTCAACCACTTGGCCAATCTTTATGTCATCTGCAAACTTACTTCTTATCCTCCAATGTTCTCCTCTATGTCATTTATGAATATCATAAACAATAAGGAACTCAGCACGGTACCTGTAGCACTCTACTGCACATCAGGTTCCAGTCAGTCAACAAACAATCTTCTACCACCACCTTACTTGTTGGCCTCATTAACTGCAAATCTCACCTCATTAATTTTCAGCCTGCAATCCTATTGCATGCAATGCAGTAATTATTTTCTTCACAAAAATCACAGCAGATTGATGGCAACTTCAGTTCCTGCTTGTTCCTCCAGGTTGCCTTCTTGGAAACTCAACATTTCAGGTTATGTTCCAAAACAATAATTGTACAGATCCCAAGTCCATGGACCCTAGCATCCTATACCTGCCAGGGTCTCAGGACCATTGTGGCACCTCTCTGATCCAATTACAGGATGCTTCTCTCCTTTAAAGCTGCAATTCATACTGCATTGGCAACTAGCATTGAAATGCTGCTACAAGGACAACTTAGTGAGCAGGGACAGGCACCTAGCTCACAAACTGAACCAGCTGCATCTCAGGGCTATTTTCCTGTTCTCTTCATGCTCATTCACCTTAAAACTACTTGAATTCTCACAGCATACCTGCCTTTCCTTGCCTTATTGTACTTTGCCACCACAGCTGAGCTGTCATCTGCAAACTCAGATTACTTCAGTCTTGCCTGGCCATGTAGCATGGATAGAAAGCCATGGTTCTTGTCATGGTTGTCTGCAGTTCTCGATCAAGGAAAACAGTATTCAGTCAGGAAGTCCCAGTACATTAAGTGAAGTGCTTTGACACAGGGATAACAAATCACAGTAACTCAGCCTTGCAAACACTGAAGGTGCAACACAGTGAAATTAAAACATTCAATGATGCTCAAAATTGCCCAGTTATTCCTAACCATATTTTAAGAATAAGAGATATCAGATACCAAGTTTATAACTTAAACAGAAATTCACATTTACTAATATGGTGCCTTTAGCAGAGCAAAGCTGAACAACAAGGTACAGGTCATTCTGCTACAATATGTGTTTTGTTAACGCGAATTCACTATAACGTGACTGACGAATTGGGGACACTGTTTCTAAAGTGCAAACTTTTAAAATGTGTGTTGATTGTAACACAATTATATCACCAACACTTTAAGTGCTGTTTCTATAAGCATGATTTTTCTATAATGTGGGGTTGCACAAGATTGCAACCATTGTATTACAGAAGAACTACCTGTAATCTAATTAATACCTATGATTTAGGTATTAATTAGATTACAGGTCATGAATCCCTACAGTGGGTAAAGAGGCCATTTGGCCCATCAAATCTTGGACTGTAACCCCCACTCACTCACCAACACTGTCAGATACGCACAGATAAGGGAGACATTAAAAAGAAAAGAAAAGAATTGTAATTATGCTGTTCTTTTTTTTTAAGATTAGATTTCCTACAGTGTGGTAACAGCCCTTCGGCCCAACAAGTCCACACCGACCCTCCGAAGAGTAACCCACCCAGACCCATACCCCTAACACTATAGGCAACTTAGAATGGCCAATTCATCTAACTTGCACATCTTTGGACAGTGTGAGGAAACCGGAGGAAAACCGCACAGACACGGGGAGAATGTGCAAACTCCACACAGACAGTTGCCCGAGGCTGGAATCGAACTTGGATACATGGTACTGTGAGGCAGCAGTGCTAACCATTGAGCCATCGTGCCACCCCATTTTTGGTTTAGAAATGTGGGCTGAAGTTGAGAATTGAAATCTGAACTTTCAGCAGCAACTTGTTTTGGAAAGGAGACAGCAAACCAACTCATGTTTTTATATGGAAACCAACCTTGAAAGGTAATTATAGGTTAACTATTGTTCTAAGTACATTGCAGATGTCTTGGCATGAGATGTGTTATGCTCAAGGACTGGTAGCTGATTAGATGTTCATTAATCAATCAAGGAGAGACCGGTATTGGCTAGCCAACCACAGAGAATATTGAAAAGGAGAAACCATAGTTTGAAATGGTTTTGACTAGGTTTTTTGAAGGGGCAGAAGGCTATGTTCTCAGAAGGTGCTGGACTGGGAAACTGTGTTTGAGTTTTACTGTCTATTTTTACATTCAGTTAAAGTATTACTGAATATGCTGAGAAAAGAAGTTCAGTTTATAAGAAATAAGTGAATATTCCTCAGAGCCTGCTGGAAGCTGTTTGCATTGAACACAACTTTGGAATTCAAGCAAGATACAATCCATGTGCCGAAAATACAACTCATCATTCAAGGATTCCAGTAAAGCTGGTACTCATCATCGAAACAGTTATCAAAATGCCGCCCCCTCCACACTTCACATAGGTTCTGATGAAATATCTAGACTCAAAACATTAGCTTATTCTCTCTCCATGGATGCTGCCTGACCCACTGTGATTTCCGGCCTTTGTTGTTTTCAGTACAGATTCCAGCATCTGGAGTAATTTTCCCCTACAATTCTTTTATTTCCTTTTTAAAGTATTCCTTATCTGTGTATATATGTCTATCTATGTTTCTGAGTGAGTGGGAGTTACGATCGAAGAAGATTGTGTTTAAATCATAGAAATTAATTATATTGTCTTGTTTAACTTTGCTCTACTAATGTTACAGTATTAATAATAAATTGTTAATTTCTGTTTAAGTTAGTTTAAACTTGATGTCTGATTATCTCTTATTCTTAAAATCTGGCTAGGAACTATTGGCAATTTTGTGCATCATTAAATATTTTAATGTCACTGTGTTGTGAGTCCAGTGTTAGCAAGTTTGATTTAGTCTGGATTATTATACCTGAGTCGTGACAACAGGTCAATAACCTTTTCAATGATAAATGAGAGAAAGAGAGAGATTGAGAGAGATGAAAGGGGATGGCTCAGCTGTTAGTGGTAGAGCTGTTTGGGGAAAGGTGGTGAGGTGTTTTGAGTGAGGGCATTCAGGACTGAGAGGGAGGAGAGTTAGAATAGGTGAGAGTGAGTCAATGAGGGAAGATATACATGCAGTCATGAGAAGTGTTGAGCATAAGCAATATTGGGCATTAGGGTACAGTAGCAAAGATAGAATGAGTGTCAGGTAGCAATAAAGAAGATTTTGACATTTACCCTGGCTGAGCAAAGAAGGTCATTAACCCAACTAAGGGGTTTTTTCAATCTCTAACCTATCTATGCTCCTCATAATTTTGTATACTTTTATCGGCCTTCTCTGCTGGAAGGAAAACAATTGCAGCCTATCTAGTCTGTCTTCATAGCTGAAACACCCAGGTCCAGGCAAAATCCCAGTGAACCTCCTCTGCATCCTCTCAAGAGCAATCACATTGATCCAATCATGGGATGATCAAAACTGCACACAGCTGTCGCTTAATTAATATCTTAGATAGTTCCATTATAACCTTCCTGTCCTATATTCAATTACTCAAAGAATAAAAGCATTTGCCTTCTTAACTACCTTACCTACCTGTCTTGATGCCTTCAAGGACCTGTGGACATGCACAAAGAACAGTACAGCCCAGGAACAGGCCCTACGACCCACCAAAACTGTGCCACCAGTTGATGCCTTTCTAAACTATAAACCTTTTGCCTCTACACCATCCACACTGCTATTACCTCCTGTCAAAATACCTCTTAAACATTTTTAAAAATCACACAACACCAGGTTATAGTCCAACAGGTTTAATTGGAAGCACACTAGCTTTCCAAGCACCGCTACTTCATCAGGTGATTGTGCAGGACATAATTGTAAGGCGCAGAATTTATAGCAAAAATTTACAGTGTGATTTAACTGAAATTATACATTGAAAAATGCCTTGATTGTTTGTTGAGTCTTTCATCTGTTCGAATACCATGATAGTTTAACTTCTTTCATATGTAAATCACAACACTTTTTTAATAAAAAAGTTGCATTCTCAGGTTAATTGGTGTCAGCTAGACAATATGTTGAAGGTGTTAGCCCCCTTTATCTCTGTCTATGCCATGATGTTTAGATTGATCCCTGTATACAAGTCATTAATGTGGATTATAAATAGCTGGGGTCCATGGACCGAACCCTGCGGCACCCCACTCATTACATCTTGCCATCCAGAAAAAAAACATTTATCCCAACTTTCTGTCTTCTGTCAATCAGCCTGTCATCTATCCAAGCCAATAAATTTACCCTAATCTCATATGATCTAACCTTGTGATGTAACCATTTGTGCTGCACCTTATCAAACGCCTTCTGGAAATCCAGATATATTACATCTACAGGATCCCCATTATCCACTTTGCTTGTTACATCTTCAAAAACTGCAACAAATTAGTAAAACATGATTTGCTTTTCATAAAACCATGTTGACTCTCTTGGAAAGACTTTCCAAATGTCCTCATATTGTTTCATTGATAATAGATTCTAATACTTTCCCAACAACAGATGTTAAACTAACTGGTCTGCATTTTCACACATTTTGCCTCCCTCCCTTTTTGAATAAGAGCATTAGCCATTGTCTAATCCACTGGAACCTTTCCCATGTCCAGGGAATTTTAGAATATTGCAACCAATGGATCTACTATCTCCATCACAACTTCCTTTAATACCTTAGGATGTAGGTCATCAGGCCCAGGATATTTGTTTGTCCTCAACCCTATTAGTTTGCTTAGTACCTTTTTCCTGTTAATATTGATTTGTTCGAAGTTTTACCTCTTCAATTGCCTCTGACTTGTCCATTCTATCAGATTGTGCCTCAATCTTCGACATTCAAGTGAAAATAAATCAAGTTTGTCCAATTTCTTCTTATAGCTAATAACCTCCACATCATTATCTCTGATTCCTTGTACTTCTTGGGGCCCTCGCATTTATCATCCAGATCCTTGCCTTGTTAGTCCTAGAATCTTGCACATTAAACTCTCATTGGCGACATTCTCAAACATTTTCTGAAAATTCAATTACACAATATCCACCAAGTTAAAAATCACACAACACCAGGTTATATCCAACAGGTTTAATTGGAAGCACACTAGCTTTTGGAGCACCGCTCCTTCATCAGGTGATAGCAACGCTCTGAAAGCTAGTGTGCTTCCAATTAAACTTGTTGGACTATCACCTGGTGTTGTGTGACTTTTAAGAGAAAGTGAGGGCTGCAGATACTGGAGATCAGAGCTGAAACTGTGTTGCTGGAAAAGCGCAGCAGGTCAGGCAGCATCCAAGGAACAGGAGAATCAACGTTTCGGGCATAAGCCCTTCTTCAGGAATCTGATTTTTAACTTTGTACACCTAAGTCTAACACCGGCATCTCCAAATCATGACAATATCTACCAGTTCATCATTATCAAGTCTACCACTCATGTTTTAAAATATGTCCAGTAAGTTTTTCAAATATGATTTCCCTTTCATACATTTATGTTGACTTTTTAAAATCCTTTTAAATTTGTTTAAGTGTCCTGTTATTGTATATTTTATAACACTCTAGAATTTTACTTACTGCTGATGATTTGTTGATATTTCAACTTGGTAAGGCACTGAGACCAGATGAGACACATCCAAGGATTCTGAAGGAAGTGAGGATAGAAATGGCAGGGACACTGGCCAAAATCTTTCAGTTTTCCCCGAACTTGGGAGAGGTGCCAAAAGATTGGAGAACTGCAAACATTATGGCCTCGTTCAAAAACAGTTGTTAAGATAATTTCAAAAATTATAGACCCATCATTTACCTTCAGTGATGGGGAAGCTTCTTGAAATAATTATTTGGGATAGTATTAATAGTTACATGGAAAAAGATGGATTAATTAGGAAAAGTCAGCATGGATTTCTAAAGGAGCTATTGGTGTTTAATGAACTTGCTTGAGTTTTTTGAAGAGGTCAGAGGAGGTTCAATGAGGGTAACGTTGTTGATGTTGTAACATGAACTTCTCATAGAAGTGCTACACAACAGACTTGTGAGGAAAGTTAAAATTTATGGTGTAAAAAACACAGTAGCAATGTGGTCACAAAATTGAGTCAGTGTTAGGAAACTGGAAATGACATCTGCTGGCTGGAGGGAGGCTTCTTTTGGAGTTTGACAGGGATGAATACTGGGACCCTTGCTTTCCCTGGTATATATTAATGATCTATATCTTGTCATGCAGGGGACAATCGCAAAGTTTCACATCAAACTGGATAAATGTGAAGTATTGCATTTTGGTGCAACAAATAAGGGTAGGGCTTATACAATTAATGCTAGGGCCTTGGGTAGTGCTGAAGAACAGAGGGACGTAGGAGTGGAGGTACACAATTCTTTGAAGTTTGCCTCACATATAGACAGGGGAGTTAAAAAGGTGTGTAGCGTGCTTGTCTTCATTGCTCAGTCCTTTGAGTATAAGAGTTGGGAAGTCTTGTTGAGGTTGTACAGGACATTGGTGAGGCTTATTCTGCAATACTGTATCCAGTTTTGGTTGCCCAGTTGTAGGAAGGTTATAATTAAGCTGGAGATTTATCAGGATGTTGCAGAGCATATAAGATTTGAGTTATAAAGGAAGGCTGAATATGCTGGGACTATTTTCACTGGAGGGTAGGAAGTTGAGAGGCAGCCTGATATAAGATTATAAAATAATGGGAGGTATAGAGTGGGGGATTTCAAGACCAGGGGGCACTTTTAAAGGTGGGAGAGAAAGATTAAATAAAAAGCATGGGGCAAATTATTTACACCGAATTAAATGAACTCTGAGGAAGTGGTGGATGTGGGTACAATTACAATGTTTTAAAGACATTTAGGTAAGTACAGGAATAAGGAAGGTTTGGAGGATATGGACCAGGAGCAGGCAGGTGGGACCTGTTTAGTTTGAGATTATGTTCAGAATGAATGGTTGGATTGAAGGGTCTGTTTCCATGCAGGATGATCCTATGACTATAAAGAAAATGAAACTGACAAGGTGGTGGAGTGGATAGATAGGTGGCAGATGAGGTCCAGTGCAGAGAAGTATGTAATGATGCACATTGATTGGAAGAAAGTTGAAAAACAATATAAAAATAGGAGGTACAATTCTAAAGAGGATTGCATGTGCTGATGGGACCTGGTAGATATGTGCATTGATCAATGAAGGTGGCAGGGTTGGTTGAGAGAGCCGTCAGTAAAGTATACAGTATTTTTGCTTTATAATAACATGGAATATAATAGAATATCCTTTTATTGTCATGTGTACTCTATTGTAGGAGTACAGTGAAAAGCTTTTACAATGTCTGCCTTCTTACGGTGACATCTTAGATACAAGTAATTACGTACAATTCTTGAATACGGCAGAGGAATAAAAGTAGTTGCATTGCTTACACAGCTGAAAAATGATTTAAAAATAGTACATCATTAAAGGGTTGAATTAAGGTAAGAAATTTCAAATAGACATTACAGTGTCACAGTTCAGCGCAGGTGAATATGGTCTGACTGCTAATGCCAGACTCCAGTCCAGCAGCTCTCAGCTCCACTCCAAGCCCCAGTCTGCTCCGAACCGGCACTCAGCTGCTCCTAACTCCATCCAAGGCCCCAAAGGAGTCGTCCACATCCAACAAAGTTTTATCTGCACTTCTACCCATGTCATTTACTGTATCCCTTGTTCCTGATGCAGTCTCCTCCACATTGGGGAGACAGAACGCCTACTCACAGAGTGCTTCAGAGAACATCTCCAGGACACCCGCACCAACAACCCCACCGCCCCGTGGCTGAACACTTCAACTCCCCCTCTCACTCCACCAAGCTCATGCAGGTCCTGGGTCTCCTCCATCGCCACTCCCTAACCACCCGATGCCTGGAGGAAGAATGCCTCACCTTCCGCCTTGGGACCCTCCAACCCACGGCATCAGTGTGAATTTCACATGTTTCCTCATTTCCTCTTGCCTCACCCTATCCCAGTTTCAACCTTCCAATCCGGCACCGCCCTCATGACTTGTCCTACCTATCCATCTTCCTTCCCCCCAGCCCCACCCCCTCCCACTTATCCCACCACCCCCTTGGCTCACATTCTTATTCTTGATGAAGGGCTCTTGCCCGAAACGTCAATTCTCCTGCTCCTCTGATGCTGCGTGACCTGCTGTGCTTTTCCAGCACCACACTTTCAGCTTGAAGCTAAGTCCTAGGATTGCCTCTCTCAGGCCAGTCTCTGCCTAGGACTCGCAGCCTGCGTGCTGATCCGTGGCTGCTTTCCGACATGCTGTTTTGGAGCTCATAGCTCGTGCTGTTTTGGGGCTTGCAGCCCACTCGCTGTTCCAGGGTTCACTGTTGCAGTGTTCTGGGGCTCGTAGCCCATGCACTGTTCCACGGCTTGTTGCTCACTCTTCTGGGGCTTGCAGCCCACACACTGCACAAGGGCTTGCTGCCGGTACATGCTGCTACACCTGTATTAGCCTCCAGTGCTAAGGGGAGAGAAGAAAAGAAAAGAGAGAAAAACAAAGGAAAAAGAAATAAATAGAAAAGGTAGAGCAGAGGGGCTCCACTACGAACATCTTACTCTGGTGCCATCTTGCTGGTCAAGTAAAAGAGCAAGGAGGTGATGTGATTGAGGTGCATAAGGAGGAGATGTGAGCAATTCTGGTAAGTGTAAAAATAGATGTCTCCAGGGTTGGATGGGATTCATCCTCGGATTCTCTGGGAAGCCAGGAAGGAGAATGCCGAGCCTTTGGCTTTGATCTTAAATGTTGTCATTGTCAACAGAAATACTGCAGAAGACTGGAGGATAGCAAACGTTGTTCCCTTGTTCAAGAAGGGGAATAGAGACACCTCTGGAAATTACAAACCTGTGAGCCTTACTTCAGTTGTGGGTAAAGTGTTGGAAAGGGTAATAAGAGATAGGATTTCTAATCATCTCGACAGAAATAGCTGATTAGGGATAGTCAACACAGTTTTGTGGAGGGTAGGTCGTGCCTCACAAACCTTTTTGAGTTCTTTGAGAAGTTGAGAAAACCGGTGGATGAGGGTAAAGTGGGGGTCGATGTGATGTATATGGATTTCAGTAAGGCATTTGATAAGGTTCCCCACAGTACGCTATTTCGGCAAAATACGGAGGCATGGGATTGAGGATGATTTAGTGGTTTGGATCAGAAATTTGCTAGCTGAAAGAAGACAGAGGGTGGTGGTTGATGGGAAATATTCATCCTGGAGTTCAGTTACAAGTGGGGTACTGCAAGGATCTGTTTTGGGTCCACTGTTGTTTGTCATTTATATAAATGGCCTGGATGAGGACATAGAAAGATGTGTTAGTAAATTTGCAAATTACACTAATATCAATAGAGTTGTGGATAGTGACGAAGAATGTAGTAGATTACAGAGAGACATAGGTAAACTGCAGAGCTTGGCTGAGAGGTAGCAAATGGAGTTTAATGCAGAAAGTGTGAGATGATTTACTTTGGAAGGAGTAACAGGAATAAAGAGTAGTGGGCTAATGGTAGGATTCTTGGTAGTGTAGATGAACAGAGAGATCTCTGTGTCCAGGTACATAGATCCTTGAAAGTTGCCACCCAAGTTGATAGAGTTGTTAAGAAGGCATACGGTGTTTTAGCTTTTATTGGTGGAGGGACTGAGTTTCGGAACGATGAGATCATGCTGCAGCTGTACAAAACTCTGGTTACGGCCACATGTGGAGTATTGCGTACAGTTCTAGTCACCGCATTATAGGAAGGATGTGGAAGCTTTGGAAAGGGTTCAGAGGAGATTTACTACGATGTTGCCTGGTATGGAGATAAGGTTTTACAAGGAAAGGCTGAGGGGCTTTAGGCTGTTTTCATTAGAGAGAAGAAGGTTGAGAAGTGACCTAATTGAGACATATAAGATAATCATAGAGGATTAGATAGGTTGGACAATGAGTGTCTTATTCCTCAGATGGTGATGACTAGCACAAGGGAACATAGCTTTAAACTGAGGGTGATAGATTTAGGACAGCTGTCAGAGGTAGCTTCTTTGATCAGAGAGCAGTAGGAGTGTGGAATGCACTGCGTGCAACTGTAGACTCACCAACTTTAAAGACATTTAAGTGTTATTGGATATGCATATGGACAGGAATGGAATAGGGTAGGTTAGATGGGCTTCAGACCGGTTCCACAGGTCGGTGCAATATGGAGGGCCGAAGGGGTTGTACTGCGCTGTAATGTTCTATGAACTCATGTAAGAAACTTGTTAGACATCAGATGGAATATTGTGTACAGTTGTGGCCATCATATTATCAGAAGAATGTGAATGCATTGGAGAGAGTGCAGTCATTTACAAAAATGATTCCAAGAATGAGGAATTTCAGTGATGAGGATAGATTGAATAAGTTAAGACTGTTCTTCTTGGAGAGAAGAATGCTGAGAGGAGATTTGATAAAGGTTTTCAAACTCTTGGTCAGGCTGCATGTATAGAGTGAAACTGTTCCTGCTTGGAAAAAAGAACAAGAGGGCATAGATTTAAAGTGATGTGCAAAAGCAGCAAGAATGATGAGAGAAAAATTATTTCACACAGCAAGTGGTTATTCTACTGAAGACAGTGCCTGGAAATGTAGTGGAAGCAGTTTCAATTGAGACATTCAAAGGGCTTTGGGTAAAGGATGATTATTTGGTTACAAGTAATAAGCAAGAATATGGGGAAAAAACACAGAGATTGAATATAGGTAATAATGCTCAATTGAAGAGCCAGTGCCAGAGGCCAACGGCTGAAGGCCTTCTTCAAGTCCATAACAATTCTGAATTCTATGATGCTGGACCTACCCTGTTTTCTCCATCCCTCCTTTTTAAATTAATGGGGTGACACTTACCACTCTTATCTACTGGGACTATTCGAGAATCTACAGAATTTTGGAAGGTGACAACAAACGTATCCATTATTTCTGCAGCCACATCCTTTGGTAGCCTGGATGTAGATTATCATGTTCTCTGGATTTATCCACTTCCAGAACCATTAATTTTGCATTCACTATTTGTTTCACTAATACTAACTTTTATTTTTTTTTTCTTAATAGACCTTTGCTTCTCCAGCATTTTTAACACATCAGGCTCTCATAGCTGCCCTTATATCAATTTTTCAAAAGTCTCAAATTTGGAATTCTCTCCTTCCTGGATGTACAATTCAATTATATTATGGCCACTGCTACCTAGGTGTGTCTTCATCATGCAATCATTAATTAATCCTGTGTTATGTACAGCCTGTTCAAGGGACAGGATTGTACATGTATTTGGAAAGGCAAGGACTGATTAGGGTTGTCAACATGGCTTTGTGCGTGGGAAATCATGTCTGACAAACTTGATTGAGTTTTTTTGAGGAAGTAACAAAGAGGATTGATGAGGGCAGAGCGGCAGATGTGATCTATATGGACTTCAGTAAGGCATTCGACAAGGTTCCCCATGGGAGTCTGATTAGCAAGGTTAGATCTCACAGAATACAGGGAGAACTAGCCATTTGGATACAGAACTGGCTCAAAGGTAGAAGACACAGGGTGGTGGTGGAGGGTTGTTTTTCAGACTGGAGGCCTGTGACCAGTGGAGTGCCACAAGGACCAGTGCTGGGTCCTCTACTTTTTGTCATTTACATAAATGATTTGGATACAAGCATAAGAGGTACAGTTAAATAAGTTTGCAGATGACACCAAAATTGGAGGTGTAGTGGACAATGAAGAGGGTTACCTCAGATTACAATGGGATCTTGATCAGATGGGCCAATGGGTTGAGAAGTGGCAGATGGAGTATAATTCAGATAAATGAGAGATGCTGCATTTTGGAAAAGCAAATCTTAGCAGGACTTATACACTTAATGGTAAGGTCCTAGGGAGTGTTGCTGAACAAAGAGACCTTGGAGTGCAGATTCATAACTCCTTGAAAGTAGAGTCGCAGGTAGATAGGATAGTGAAGAAGGCGTTTAGCATGCTTTCATTTATTGGACAGAGTATTGAGTACAGGAGTTGGGATGTCATGTTGCGGCTGTAGGGGACATTGGTAGGCCACTGTTGGAATATTGCGTGCAATTTTGGTCTCCTTCCTATCGGAAAGATGTTGTGAAACTTGAAAGTGTTCAGAAAAAATCTACAAGGATGTTGCCAGGGTTGGAGAATTTGAGCTATAGGGAGAGGCTGAACAGGCTGCGGCTGTTCTCCCTGGAGCGTCGGAGGCTGAGGGGTGACCTTATAGAGGTTTACAAAATTATGAGGGGCATGGATAAGGTAAATAGGCAGGTCAGGGAGTCCAGAACTAGAGGGCATAGATTTAGGGTGAGAGGGGGAAAATATAAAAGAGACCTATGGAGCAATGTTTCCACCCAGTAGGTGGTACATGTATGAAATGAGCTGCCAGAGGAAGTGGTGGAGGCTGGTACAATTGCAACATTTAAGAGGCATTTGGGTGGGTATATGAATAGGAAGGGTTTGGAGGGATATGGGCCGGGTGCTGGCAGGTGGGACTAGATTGGGTTGGGATATCAGGTCGGCATGGACGGGTTGGACCGAAGGGTCTGCTTCCATGTTGTACATCTCTATGACTCTAAAAAAACATTCCATGAACCAGTTTACCTTTGTCTATCTAACTTTTCCAATCAAATCATATTATATTTTCCCATGCTTATCACTGTACCTTTCTATCAAACTTCCATTATTTCTTCCTTAATGCTTAGAGTGAGGTTACTGTTAGAGGGCCTGTACATCACTCTCATTATGACATCTTGTATTTTTCTATTTTTCATGTCTTTCCAAATCAGTTCCACATCCTGATCTCCAAAACTTAGCTTATTCTCTCTCATGCTAATGCAATCATTGACTGACTTAATTACACCTCCATGTTTTGCTAACTTCTTGTACTTCCTAAACATCCTTTAAGATTCCAATCTGGAACTATGTCATCCTGCAGCCATGTCTCTCTATAAAGGTTACTTAACTTATTGATTTTAACTTGGACTCTCAATTCATCTGTTTTATTTTGAATGTTCCATGCATACAAAGGATGGAATCTTCCCTGTTCATGAACAATCTGAGCCAGGGCAAGAAATTTGAAAAATTAGGTGAGATGCCCAACAAACCCTTCCCTACTTTGAGACCAAAACATTCAATTTTTAACCAAGTGTAGGATGTTGAGATGACATTAATGAGCAATGAGAAGTCTATTAAAATGATTTCTCACTCTATCATCCTCACAATTTCTTAATTTCATGTTATTATGCACTCTCCCATTCTACAATCTTACAGAATACAAGTAGTTCTGGTATAACACGCACTTCAGGAGCAGGATTTGGCTACATCGCTGAAAAATTAGGAACAGTATTTTGGAGAAAATTAAACTCTGTTGGCAACAGCATGATTCCAGCAGGGATTTGATTCACATGCTTTGTTCTGTGCATGTGCCACTGTGCCGGCCAAAATCTCCATGCCATTCTGCACATGTGCCAGTGTCCACGCATGCGCGACGCTGATGCCTGTCTTTGTGCCATCCTGTGCATGCGACACTGTCAGCTGCCAACAGAGCAGTTTTCTGTGAGGTACTGTACAGAGAGCAGGCTTTCATATATTTTTAAATGTACTGTGTTAAATTTAAATTTGTCTCATTAATAAATATAATTTCAACCTTCATTCAGGCCCTGCTGTACTTTGCATTAGACCTTTAGCTGATTTTTGAGTAGTTGTGAGTGATATTTTCTGCTGGTCTGCCACTAACACCACTTTTCCCATAGGCTCCATTATTTCTGTTTTGCGATTTTCTATTAAGTGAGGTTTTGCTGAAATATAATTACAGCATTATACGAGAATTGCCTGTACTGAGAATTCCCAACACGAAAATCAAAGCAGTTACCTACTGCTCACCAGCTCACTGTTTACTCTTCCGAACCTCCACCTTGGATATTTAGCACCAACACCTCAGGGTATATTCCATGGATAAAGTGAGGACTGTAGATGCTGGAGCTCAGAGCTGAAAATGTGTTGCTGGAAGAGCGCAGCAGATCAGGCAGCATCCAAGGAACAGGAGAATCGACGTTTCGGGCATTCTCCTGTACCTTGGATGCTGCCTGACCTGCTGTGCTTTTCCAGCAACACATTTTCAGCTATATTCCATGGATAAAAACTGCACATACCCATATGCACAAACATTTGTCAACATGTCCATCTTACTACAATTCAGGCAGTGAGCCACTGTCCATCCAATTGATCCAGTGCAAGCAGTAAGGATCAGCAGTCAGGGAGCTGCACAGAACATGGTCAGGGTCTGGTTAATCATCATTGAAGGCTGTCCATCTAAGTCAATGAGCGAAGTAGACACAATCAGTCCTGAACATCAGCAGAATGTGAGTCCATGAGGAGTATTAGGGATACTGTTATGGTAGTCAAGTGCAAGGACTCAATACTTGGGTTTGCGAAGGAGCCTGGGATACAGAGAAGACAAAGATGGTGAAAGGGAGAAATTCAACATATAATAGTGCATGGGAGGACTTGGGATGCTGTAGGAATGGGATTGTCAGTGATCATTATTATCCTTAGTCTTGATGGGGGAGTGCGCATGATGACCCAGGTTCGATTCCAGCCTCCGGTATCTGTCCATGTGGAGTTTGCACATTCTCCCTGTGTCTGCGTGGGTTTCCTCTGGGTGGTCCGGTTTCCTCAGTCCAAAGCTTTGCAAGTGATGTAAATTGGCCATGCTAAATTGCCCTTAGTGTTCAGGATATGTAGGCTAGGTGCATTAATCAGGGGAAATGTTAGAGTAATAGGGGAGGGGAATGGGTCTGCATGGGTTACTCATCAGAGGGTTGGTGTGGACTTGATGAGCCTAATGGCCTGTTTCCACACTGTTGGGATTCTATGATTCTCTGATGGTGGACAGGACTAAACTGCAAGGATTTGGCTCCAGGAAAAGGAAGAGAGTTGCAGTCTTAATTCCAGACAGTCGGTAGGAACATGCAGGAGGTCAGCAACAATGGACGATCTAGAGACTGCCAGGTAGAAAGGGACAAGAAGTTCATGGGAAGATGGAAACAAGCCTCGATGAGCAGGCTGAGCTTGGGACTTCAGGTACCAAAAGTAACTTATGTTGTCTTCCATAATGTCTCAATTCCTAAATTTAAACTTCAAATAGTCAATGTTATTTTCCTGTTTGTGGCCTCCAGATCTGAGTAACAAAAATCTCTTTGGCATTAATCATGCTTTTGCAGGCTACAGGATGAAGTCATTTGCAATCATATCATCATGCATGTTAAATTCATGCAGTGTCCAACTGTCTGGGGTGCAAATAGCAGTCACAAAAATCTTTACCATATCATCTGCCATTGTCGATTGAAGATAGTTATCTCTATGAAGCAAAAGTAATCACAGGTGCAAAGGCCACAAAGCACAAAGCTAATGTTTGATCTCATAGGCTGCTCAAAGCCAATAAATTGACTCCCTCTCATCTTGAAGTATAAGTATAATGCAAATGCTCTCTCATGCAAAGATGTTTTTCTTTGGTGATACAGAACTTTGAGCAGCAGGATTCGTAACTCATGCAGCTCTTATAGCCTCCTGCTGTCTCTTTGTGACATGACTGGTAATTCAGTCATTAGAATAAGGTCCAGTATCAGAATGTCATGCAAAGGCATTCCATGGCCGTCGTCAATGAACTGCTCCATGTCCCACTAAAAGGAGAGGAATGCTAACTGTAATTTGAGATTGACACAACAGCTGCCTGCTCACATGGCTAAGGAACATTCTGTTTATGTTCCCCACAAAAGTTTACTGCAAACATAATTGATGGATCCAAGCACAACAGGAAGTATTGTCTCTGTGATATACTGAAGTTGCAAAAAATGGAGCAGCAACAGTTAACCTAACAAGCCCAGGCCAACAGTAATCTCCATTGGATGCTGAACAGCTTCCATATGAAGAGGTCACAGCTGAAGGTCCCCTCCGGATTCAAAGGAAATATAGAAGGAGAAATAGCATCCTCAATGCTATTTCCTCTGGATAAGTAATGCACAATCTGCAAATGCCCTGGAACACGGTCACAGAAATATGGCAGCTACTGGAGCAGGGCCTGCAACTTGAAGGAATGGGTGATAATCCTATCCCATTTGAACTCTTACATAACTAGCTCCTCTGAAGGTACAATTGGGGTCCTGTGTGGGATTTCTCATCAACCAAATATATCAAGTTTGTTACTGATACTATTTGTGCCAGGTCACACAACTTCACATTGTTTCCCCATGTAATATCAGTGCTACAGCCCAGCTAATAGGATTCATCAACATTGCTGGCTTCCCCAGGTGCAAGGTACAAAAGACTGCAAACAAGCTGAAAAAATCTCTTATTGGACAATTGCTAAGGCTGAGGCTCCTGCACTCCTATCTTAGTGAGTTCCCTTACCAGTCTCACTCGCAGTCACACTTATTAACCTAAACACTGAGCAAATCAATAAATCCAATCCTATGAGGTGCAACTGCCTACTGGTACAAAGAATCAAGATACCTTCCCCTTCCCAATGAGTCAAAATGTCTGTAATTCAACCTCTAGGTCATAAACTCTAAGCCAAATTGCTCAAATTTCAAACATTTGCGGCAGACATATTTGCCTTAGATCAGATTGCCATCCAGGAGTTCCCACATGCTGCACCTCTAACACATCACCTATCCTGCATTCCTTAAATGTGTTCAGATTAGCAATGTTTTTTTGATTATATGTTTACTTATCATAGAGTCATTGAGCACAGAAGTGGCCCCTCAGCCTATCATGACTGCACTAACCTCTCTATACGAATCCCAGTTTCTTGCACTTGGCCCATAGTCTTAAATACAAATGACTTTTCTACCAACTTTTTAAATGTTGTGAGGTATCAGATAGTACAAACCAGATTTTCACCACCTTCTGGATGGAAATACATTTTTCCCAAATCCCCTCTAAATCTCCTGCCTTTTACTGTAAAATTATGCAATTTATTGTTCAACTAAGTGGAACAGTTGCTTCCTTTCACCCTCTCCTTGCCCTCATAATCTGATACATCTCACAGGTCCCCCTTCAGCTTTTACTACTTTAGGAGAAACGACCTGAGCCAATCAAGCCTCTCTTCATAGATGAGATGCACCAGCCCAGGCAATATCCTAATGAATTGCCTCTGCAATCACATCCTTCTTATAGTGCAGCAACCAGAACTGCACACTATACTCCAGCTGTAGCCTAACCAAGTTTAATACAGGTCCAGCATAACCTCTCACTCGTATATTCTATGCCACAATTGATAAATGCAAGTGTCCCAAATGTCTTCTTAACTACCCTATTAATTTGTCTTGCCATCTTCAGGGATGTGTGGACAAGTACCTTAAGAATCCTGTGTTCTTCTGAACTTCCTTATGTCCCACCCAATTTTCTATTTTCCCCTGTCATGACACTTCTTCCAAAGTTTCACGGTTAAGTTCCATCTGACCAAACTGTTTCTTGTTTTTTTTTCTTTTTTATAGTTTTATTTTCCCATGATGTACCTTCTGGAAGGAACTCTGTTGTGGAGTTAACAGTAGTGATGGCAGTGGCTGGGAGCCCAAAACAGGGTCTTTAGCAGTCATCCATGAGACAGTTGGCATGCCCAGGCAAACTCTGACAGTTGGTGCCATTGTAGAAGAATTGGGAATCTGCAGCGGTACCAGAACAAGACTCCAGCCAGCCTGTGACAAAGCAACTGATGAGACTGGATGGCAGATGGCAGTGAGATAGCAGCTTGGAAATTGAGATCGAGTCCAGCAGAGGGGAGAGATTGAGCCCAGCATGGGAAACCCAGCATGGCGAGACTGTAGACCCATGACTAAAGAAGAATTGTAATTTGGAACTTTTAACTTTATTTCTGACTTACTACATTATGCTGAGAAAAACTGTTGTGTTGAACTATCAATTTATTTCTTTATCTTTATAATTTTTGCCTAAGATTTTGTACCTTGTCTCTAAGATGTTGCTATGAATGGCGACATTGTAAACTTTTCACTGTACTTCTGTATCCCTGTACGTGACAATAAAATCTAATTCTAAATCTAATATCTTCCTGTAGCTGAAGACCAGAATTGTGACTGCCCCTTTCTGTTCCTAAGCTCTGCCCATAAATGATCATTTTAAGACCTTTTCAAGATATTGTTCCTCCTTATGGCAGTAACTGACCCCTAAATTAATAATGCAACACCACCTCTCCTGATACACCATGCCCTGTCTCACCTAAAGATCTTATTGCCTGGAATGTTGAGTTGCCGGTCCTGTTCCTCCCTGATCTACATCTCTGATGGCAACAATAGCACAATTCCATGCATATTCTTAACTAATCCCTCTCAACTTTAATACTTCTTTAACGCAGCCTCATCTTACTTCTTGAATTGCAACATAGTTCAACTATCTTGGTCCTGGTTCCTTTACCGTATAATATTTTTATATATTTTATTAACCTCACCAACAGTTGCCTACTAAGTTGAACTTTATGAATCGGATAAATCTTAGTCACTTACCAGACACTCGTCTACTATCTAGCTTCTTTTCTTCTAGCAGATTAAGAACTAAATCCTGGAGGGTGAAAAGGTTAGAAAATGGAGCAGTTCTTTCCCTTCCTTAATCATCTAACTCTGGAATTCTATTGTAAAGTCAGAAGTCACACAAAAGCAGGTTATAGTCCAACAGGTTTATATGAAATCATAAACCTTTGCAGCATTGGTCCTTTGTCAGGTGAAGTCACTTTCCCCCCAGTGTAGGGCAGCACACCGAAAGTTATGATTTCAAATAAACCTGATGGACTATAACCTAGTGTTATGCAACTTCGGATTTTGTCCACCCCTGTCCAACACTGGCACCTCACATCACTCTATTGTAAGTCACATTCAAGGGTTTAATCAAATAAATTGGGTATTTTATATACTCTAACACAAAAGCCTTATTTCACCAATTTACAGAAGTACCAATTTGAACTGCTACATTAATTAAGCCAAATAGTTCAACCTTTCTTGTTCACAGTTTGGCTTAAAGCTGAGAGTATCAGATTTTAATTTGTAAATTTCAGTTAAATGCCAATTAGAAACTAGAAACAAAATTGGATTTGTTCAAAAAAAAGACACTTTCTTACCCACCAATTTCAAGGAGTCGGACCTAGCATATAGTAAACAGAATAATGAATAGAAGGAAGGAAACTTACATGACCTGATGAGGAAAACATGTGTTTTAATTTAATGCGCTAAGCAAAGTTATTTTGATATTTCAGTAGATGTATTAATTTGAGTTAGCTGTCAGTACATCAGCACGTGCCAGCATTCTAAGAGTTAACTTCAGTGCAGGTATTATGGTTGGCCAGAATAATGTGTCAAAAAACTTTGTTCTGTCACTTCAATTTATAACTGCAGACTTCAGTACATTTTCCATATATATGATCACTAGCTCCATTCCCATCTGACACAATAGTGTTGCAATTAATCAAGCTCATATGTTTACTGTCTGAATACCTGAGTGACAAACCAAAATATTAGCTAGTAATTTATCAATATCGAATGTCCGATGCAAACAGCTAATGTTTTGTTATTGTGAAGAGAAGACAGCATAAATTAACCATAAAAAAGCATTCAGAAAATATGAAAGGGTTACTCAAAGGAATGTCTTTCCATTGACAAACTTACATTCCCAAAAATTTAACATATGTAGAACTAAAGAAGAGAATTATGCATCCTAACATTTAATTGCCTTGAAATTTCCTGAAGATGTTTTGTTGCAAATCCAAAAATAACCGTAGTGCACTGAGCACTAATCTTGGCCTAAGTGTAGTTGCGGCAACTAATATCTCCCGCAACCTGCAAGAAAATGTGTCAGATCAAGCATCAATTAGGTATTTAAGGTTATGGCCAATGAGCTTCTCATTCAATCAGATACCTCCTACATAAATCTCACTCCAACTGATGAAAGACCAGAAGATTCTGGATCCTAAGATTATCATCAGAGGACATGAAAGGCTAGAATGAAAGGGCTGTCAGGGTGATTTTTTTTTATTATCGTGGACTTGGAGTCATGGGGAGAGGGCAGTTAAAAATAAGGTGGGCTTCAACTGTCCCCTTACCCTAAACCTAACTGCCCCTATCAGGCAGATCATTTTGGATTTCCTGTTGGGAAAGCAGGACTTAAGAGCCACAACTCAGGATTAGCCTGAAGTAGCTTTTCGTTGCTTTCTAGCTTTCTGGCTGTAGCCCATCAGTTCTTGAAATGTTAAATGTTAGATTGCCAGATCATAGCTTCCATGCTAGTAAATTAAGTTGAAAAGTAGCTGTCATCCATACAGAAGTCTTAATTCCTTCCCACATACGATTTTCCTCTCAAACAAGATAGGAAAATACTACAAAATAGGAAAACATGGTGGGCATTTGTGGCACAGACATAATGTCTCTACCTCTGAGCCAGCAGGCCTGGTATGAGTCCCACCTGCCCCATGATAATTCAGCCAATCTAGTCACCTCAGGTATTTGACGCGATCATGGATGATATCACCTCGATCTTAGCACCACTTCCCTGTAAACTTTCCTTAACCCTTCAACCTATTACTAATTAAAATTCTGTCTACCTTCTTAAATTTACTCAGCGTCTCAAAATCCACCACACTCTGAGGTAGAGAATTCTAATGATACATTTGGATGGGTATATGAATAGGAAGGGTTTGGAGGGATATGGGCTGGGTGCTGGCAGGTGGGGGATATGGGCTGGGTGCTGGCAGGTGGGACTAGACTGGGTTGGGATATCTGGTCGGCATGGACCGGTTGGGCCGAAGGGTCTGTTTCCATGCTGTACATCTCTATGACTCAATGACTTTGAACAAAGTAATTTCTCTTCATCTCTGTATTAAACCTATTACTCTTTATTCTAAAACTGTGACCTCTCATTCTAGATTGGCCCAATAAGGAAACTTCCTTTCTAAGTACACTTTGTCAATCCCTTTTAGTATCTTATATACTTCAGTTAGATATGCTCTCATTCTTCTACATTCCAAAGCGTACAGGCCAAAATGTTCAATCTCTCTTCATAAAGCAAACCTCCCATCTCTGGAATCAAGATAGTCAACTTCCTCTGAACTGCCTCCATACAACTTCACCCCAGTGCAATACTTCGATTTAATTTTGCTAAGTTTCTGTTTAGCATTTGATTTTTGTGTCTGTTACAGCGCCTCATTGGTTTTTTTTTACAAGTTTAAAAACTCTCAGCTAAACAAAGAAGAGCATTTCTTCATTGAATTGCCTTGAATATAACCTAGACAGAGAGCAGATAATGGCCTCGTGGTATTAATGCTGGTAATCTAGAGATACAGATAATGAACTGGGATTCAATCCCACCATAGCAGTTGGTGGAACTTGAATACAGCAAAAATCTAGAAACTACTCAGCTTTCTTCCTGCAGACGTTTTGTCATGACTTGCAGTGTATATTCCTAAAGACTGACAGCTATATATTCAATGTACTTGAGTGACCTAGAACTCAATCTGTAGTCACCAAATTGGCCGGTATTTCTTAAGTCAAATGTATTGTGACTGAGATGATCTTTGTGCTAGCTTAAGATACTGAAAGGCAGAATTCATTCAGATTGTGACGGAAGTTTCTTGAACATTTTTATTGAAGCAAATTCACAGAATGTTTACGCCAATTAATATGAGGATTCATAGATGCTGAGATAATTCAAAGAATACAGGCTGTTATTAACATAAGCTTCTCAGCTCTAACAATAACATAGTATAAAAAAAACAAAGTTAATGACAAACAGTTTGTGAGTTAAGACAATGCAAAGTTGCTCAAACACTTTCCAAAAGTATTACCAAAGCATCATTAAGGAGAACAGCACCGGGCATCACAACAAACCTGTTACTCATGTGCAAGCTTATGGTTTCATGCCTAAATTATTGTGAGATATTCTTATTACCAGGCCCTATAAATTATTAAAAGTGATACATTTAGGCAATCTTCTGCTGCAAATAGGTGGGTGTGAAACACATCATTTACAAGTCCATCCGAAAAATACTGCATTCGGCAGAGATGCTCTGTCACCCTCAAAATGCCCTGTGTTTTTCACATGAGAAACAAGTAACTGATAGTTGAAACTCACCCTTGGTTTATTTAAACTTGATAAACTAGTTAATTGTCAGGAAATATAAATATAATACCATACTTATGAACTGGTGCAGAAAGCAAAGGTGAGAGCATTGGTTTTTCAATACTAGGCTGACATCCACAGGGTTTTCAACTTCAATCAGAGTGGAGTGGTGACTGCAACACTGCAGCTAGCTAGCCTCTTGGTAGGAAGCTAAATCGCACTAATAACCTATGTGATAAATGCATTAACACATTAAAATAATTTGGAGCATTTTTAAAAAAAATAAAGGCAGCTTAATATTGGTTAGTCCTATGAAGGTTTTTTTTTAGAAAAGGTGAGAAAATCATTTGAACAGTGACCTAAAAGAGTCATTTCTAAGAAAGTGTGTGACATCAGTCAAATGCCTAGAGGACAGTTGTGGTGTTAGTGGATAAAATGTTTATATTGCTGTGTTTATGAAAGAACAGATGAAGTCTGTTAGTTCAGTTTTGACTACAGAAGAGAAGGTTTAAGGTCTTACTTCAGATGAAGTCAGGCTTCAGTTCAGAAAGTAGAAAAGTATCTCCCAGCAGGAAGATCAGTAGTCCATGGGAACCAGTCAACGTAGCTAAAGTGTTTTAGTGTGGGACTTCCAAAACAGGAGAGTGTGGATAAAAATTCTCAATTTCTTAGAACTTAAGAAGTTTAAGCCATTAAAATGGTGAGCAGTTCACACCAACAGACTCAGAAGGGAATTGTAAAACTGTCTCCAAAGTCCAAGGATAAGAAACCAGGGCCAGTCATCTGATTAAGTCTTAAGGGGCTGAGACAGGAATGAAATTTCTCTGGAGTTGAGTATCTGTAACAGATTGAAACTGTTTTGATTTATGTGTTAAGATCTTTCTGATTGTCATCTATATGTCCATATAACTTTGTTTTTTTTTATTTACTTTTTTGTGTAATAAATCAATGTTTCATTGCTAAAGAATGTTTGCAGCCTCATGTGAATATGTTTTAGTAACTAACCAATTACAAAAATTAAACATGAATTATCAAGCCAGCTGACAGTCTAGGATCTAACTTATTCCGTAATACTATCAATTGGAGTCATAAAAGCTATTTACTAAAAATAGGTCTTCGACGGAAACAATTCACAGCATGATCTGCTGAAAGTGGAACCACAAGAAGCAATATGATACCTGTGTATCACATGGTATGGATAACAAAGCAATTGTATTTTTCTAAAATTAAAGTAAAATTATTTTCACATAAATTAACCTTTTCTATTCTGCTATATAATCTTGATTACTGATCTCTGAACAAACGACAACAGAAAAATGTCCCAAATAAAGACAATCCTTACTGTAAACTTTTGTTCAGTTACAGGGCTACTATAAGTGGTAGCTGGAATTTTCAAACATTGCAAAACCTTCACAAGATAACGTATCTTTGAAAAAAAAATCAGAAGAATATTTGCAAAGGAAATTGTGGAACTCGCCAGGCTTTGAAAATAGTCACAGTCTCAAATGTTTCAGATGTGGAATTATATATTACCTTAAGGCTGAAGGAAATTCCATAGAATTAGTGCCTTCTGGTCTGGAAAACTTGAAAGGAAAATTATTTTGTGAGGAGCAGCAATCTCATGCAGATTGCCACTCTAGAACTTTTTGTTTTATGACAAAAGGGAGCCCCAAATTTCCGAGAGCAGATATTTTCTCAGAAATGCAAAGCCATACTTCCAATCTGATAGATCTCTTGCAGCACAGAACTGTAACAGAAAGGCAAATCATGGTTCATTTTCACAGCAGTCAGCCTTTGTATTCTTAAGTTTAAAGTTCCTGACAGCTGCAGTCAAAGGGTAAATTCATAAGGGAAGTGTAATGTTAGGGTGTTGGGAGGATGCCATATGGGTAGAGGGATAGGGTGCCAGGTAAGTAGGTGCCAGCTGGGGGGATTAGGGAGCCAGGAGTATTCTGCCAGGTTAGTAGGGTTCTAAGGTACCAGGTACGCCAGATGCCAGCTCAGACATGGGTAGGGTGCCAGGTGTAGAATGCCATAAGAGTTGGGGATTGGGTTTCAGGTGGGCAGGGTGGCAGGTGGATAAGGTGTAAGAGTGCCAGGTAAATAAGATGTCAGCAAAGTAGGATGCCAACTGGGGAGGAGGATAAGGTGCCAGCAGTAGAATGTCACATGTGTAGGGCAAGTTGGATGTGAGCTGGGTAGGATGCTCACTGGTTGTGTGTGGAGACCTATGTGGGTAGGAAGGGGGATGAGTACCATGTGTGTAGAGAGAGTTGAGGGATCAAGTCCAACGGGGGTCAGGGATGTAAATACGGGGTCAATTTAATAGTTACTAAGGAGCTCTAGTATGTATTTACTACTCTGACTTTTCCTGAGTAAGTATTTTACTTAATTTCACTGAAATCTTCTGAAATCTCCAAGTTAATGGAGACTTTCAGAGGGTTCTGAGCTAAGAGGAATTTCCCAAAGGAAGACTCAATTTAAAAATCATAAAATCCCTACATTGTGGAAGTAGGCCATTTGGTCAGTTGAGTCCTCACCTATCCTCCGAACAGCATCCCACCCAAACCCACCTCTCTATCTGTAACCTTACATTTTCCATGGCTAATCCACCTAATCTGCACATCATTTGACTTTGACAGGAATTTGGAGCATCCGGAGTAGGCCCACATGAGATATGAGAAAAATGCGCAAACTTCACACAGACAGTTGTCTGAGGGTTGAATCGAACCCTGGCACTCTGGGGCAGCAATTCTAACCATTGAGCCACCATACCACCTAATTTCCCAGTATTTCCTTTGGAGTATATCATAATGGAGACTCCACAGAGTCTCTAAATACAATATCTATCTATGCTGCTATAGTGACTGTCTGGCTCATGGAAAATCTGGACCAAAGTAATTCTATATTAATTAACTGGAAACTATAATACAACTGTAATATATTACAAATACATATACATCACAAAATTAAGTGGTTATTTTGAATGATTCCTGTAGGCAAGATTAAATGTGTGTTCCTATTATAATCATGTGGTTTGGCAATGAGACAGACAATATTAATTACCTTTGGGATAAAATATCAAAACAGATCAGAGTCGAGAGTGCATGATGCTGGGAAAAGCACAGCAAGTCATGCAGCATCCGAGGAGCAGGAGAATCGACATTTCAGTCAAGAGCCCTTCGACAGGAATGAGGCTGGGAGCCCACACCAGGGCATCACTGTGAACTTCACCAGTTTCCTCATTTCCCCTCCCCCCACCTTACCCTGGTTACATCCTTCCAGCTCAGCATAGTCCCCATGACCTGTTCCACCTGTCAATTGTCCCTCCAACCTATCTGCTTCATCCTCCTCTCTGACCTATCACCTTTACCCCCACCTCCATCCACCTATTGCACTCTTGGCTACCTTCTCTCCAGCCCCACCCCCTCCCATTTATCTCTCTACCCCCGAGGCTCCCAGCCTCATTCCTGATGAAGGGCTCCTGACCGAAACGTCGATTCTCCTGCTCCTCGGATGTTGCATCACCTGCCATGATTTTGTAAAGCCCGTGGTTATTAGTCTCCTAGTTATAAGGCCCAGCAATCCATTAATAATACGTTGTCACTGCACGTTAAATTATAATGTTCCATGTACATGAATCCCTTAAATTTCTTTGGATCTTCGCTGTTTTAGCATTTCATCAAAGTACTCTGATTTATCCTTCTTTGGTTCAAAGTAGATTACCTCACGTGTACAGATGGAAATTCATTTTCCACAAGTCATTTCTTTTCATTTAATGTTTTAGCATCTCTTTGTAATGAGTAACCATTGTATGATCCTGTTTTATGAGGCTGTGTTTATTATTCCTCTCTATTGAGTAGGTTTGTTACCATTATATTCTTTAAAGATAGGAATCTACAGAAGCCACTAGCTCTGGACTGGTAGAGGAAAACCACTTGCTAAACTAACAAGAGGCTTGTCTTAAACATCACATTTTATTGCACATTAGCAGCAATGTACAATTTACATTGATTTGATAGACATTGTTAGAGACTATTAAAATAATCCGGATGAGAGGTCTTATTCTTTCAAGATCCCAAGTTGTTCTGTGGTGCTAAAAGCATTTCTCAATATTAACTCTCTCAGTTCCTAACATCCCTATACAGAATTTTTTTTTCCCCATTGTTACTAGAACTGAATTCTCGAGGTGAGGTCAGAGTGTTAGCCCTTGACATCAAAGCCACATTCGATCAAGTATAGCTTCAAGGATGTCTAGCAAAATTGGAATCAACGGACATCAGAGGGCAAAATCTCTGCTGGCTGAAGTCACACCTGACGTATAGGAAGATGGTTGTGGTTCTTGAAGGTCAGTCTTCTCAGCAGGAGTTCCTCAGGATAATGTCCTAGGTCCAATCATCTTCAACTGCTTCCCTCCAACAGAAGATCAGAAGTGGGAATATTCAGCACCATTCATGACTCCTCAGATACTGAAGCAGTCCATGTTCAAATGTAATAAGATCTGGACAAATTCCAGGTGGGGACTGACAAGTGGTAAGTAACATTCACACCACACAAGTGCCAGGCTGCGAACATCACCAATAAGAAATAATTCAACAACCACCCCTTGACATTCAAGCATGTTACCATCATTGAATCCCCTATTATCAACACCCTGGAGGTTACCATTGACCAAAATCTCAACTGGACTTGACACATAAACAAAACAGCTAGAAGAGTAGGCCAAAGGCTAGGAATACTGTAGTGAGTAACTCATCTCCTGACTGCCCAAAGTCTGTCCACCATCTGTAAGATGAAGTCAGGAGTATGATGGAATAATCACCACTTGCCTGGATGAATGCAGCTCCAACAATACTCAAAAAACTTGGCATAATCCAGGACAAAGCAGTCACTTCATTGGCTTTACATCCACTTCCTCCATCATCGATGCTCAGTAGCAGCAGTGTGTACCATCTACAACAGGCACTGCAGCAATTTGCTCAAAGTCCTCAGACAGTAGCTTCCATCCATGATCACTTTCATTTAGAAGACAGCAGAAACATGGGAACACCACCATCTTCAAATTCCCCTCCAAGCCAGTCACCATCCTGACTTGGAAATATATAGCCATTCTTTCACTGTCATGAGGTCAATATCCTAATGGCATTGTGGATCAATTCACATTTGGTGAACTGCAGCTGTTCAAGAAGACAGCTTGCTACCATTTTCTCAAGGGCAGCTATGGGCAAGCAATAAATGTTGGTCAGCCAGCAATCCACATACCACAAATCAATAAAAAAACTATACATTTGTATATATAATTATATTTGCCATGACACCATTCTCCTCCCAAGTGTTTGATTTTACAAATTCAAGTGGTCTAGACATTTCACTGTTGTTCCAGAATACAACTTTCTTTGTACTTTAAAGATAGTTTGTTTAATTTCTTCAAGACTGGTGACTTTGATTCTTTTCTGACAGTGGAAGGTCTCAAACCCCCTTGAACCTGGAGGATCTTTAATCTCTTGGATTTCCTTAGAGCAGCATGTCTTTCCTGCTCAACTGCAACATCTGGAGGACAATTAATCACACAAATTTCATTGATGAAGAATGCCTGTCCTATTTAAACAGATATTCTTTTTCATTATGTCCTGGATCTCTGAACTGTATACTTTCTTCTAGACTCTATCCTTGATCTCTGGTCATTGGTCATCCCTTTGCACTGTTGGCTTTTGTGAGGATGAATGCACCACAATTTCAAATGATCCCTGTTTTCTTAATGGCTTTACTAAATTAAGGCCACTACTTGTTGCTCAATGTGCGCTTTCGTAACAGTATTTTTCTGGCTGACTTGTCTGTGTGCAGCTGCAGACATAATGGTATCCATTTCTTTCATGATTTTGCTTGATCGATTCACATTGTAATGTTCTTTTAGGTCTTTCTAAATTCCCAAACTTTTATACTTTACGCACATTCCTACACAGAATTCTGCTCCACAACCACCTGATGAAGAAGCAGCGCTTCGAAAGCTAGTGCCTCCAAATAAACCTGTTGGACTATAACCTGGTGTTGTGTGACTTTTAACTTTATCCACCCCAGTCCAACATCGACATTTCCAAATCATAAAAAGACAAGGTAGTACAGAATAGCCACTCACTTGTTATTTATTAATAATGCTTGATATTTTAATAATGGCTCCAATTGAAATTCCATTGTTCAGTTAAGAGTGGCACAGACAATACCCACCAACTAAAACTTTCTGTCCTAATGTCACAGTTCAATATTTCTTTCAGATTATCTGTCATGCTGCTGTATCTCAGCTGGTGGTTCATACTCTCTTTGTAAACTCCTCCATTCTGATGTGCACTACTTCTATATCTCTGTTAGTTTTAGATTCCCTACAGTGTGGAAACAGGCCCTTCTGCCCAACCAGTCCACATTGACGCTCCGAAAAGTAACCCACCCAGACTCATTTCCCTTTGACTAATGCACCTAACATTACGGGCAATTTAGTATGGCCAATTCACCTGACCTGCACATCTTTGGACTGTGGGAAGAAACCGGAGCACCCAGAGGAAACCCATGCAGACACAGGGAGAATGTACAAATTCCACACATACAGTTGCCTCAGGCTGGAATTGAACCTGGGACGCTGGTGCGTGAGGCAGCAGTGCTAACCACTGAGCCACCGTGCCACTACATTTTGCACATCTCTGCATTCTTTCTGCTCTCTTTCTAACCCTCACTCCCAACATCCTTTGTGACTATTGACAGCTCTGTAACATTTCAAATTCAAAGTATTATACAATGGATGTGATAGCTCTGGAGAAAGTGCAGAAGACATTTTTCAGAATGTTGCCTAGGTTGGAGAATTCCAATTATGAAGGGAATTTGAATCAACTGAGGTTGTCCTCCTTGGAGCACAGGAAATTGAGAGGGGACATGTTTGAGATATGTAAAATTATGACGGGCATAGAAAGGGTAGACAGAAAGAAACTTTTCCCCTTGATGGAGGGATCAATGACCAGGAGACGTGGATTTAAGGTACAGAGCAGAAGGTACAGAGGCAATGTGAGGAAAAGCTTTTTCACCTACAGGGTTGTGGGAATCTGGAACTCACTGACATAAGGGTAGCAGAGGCGAAACTCTCATAACATTTAGTTAGATGTGCATTTGTGATGCCAAAGCATACACAACTATGGGCCAAATGCTGGAAAATGAGATTAGAATAGTTAGGTGGTCACTTTTGATTGACGCAGACATTGGCTGAATGGCTGTAGATCTATATAACTCTAAAATCCAGGCCATTGCAAAAAATTATTTGGATACAGTGAAGAAAATTGATACAATTCTGACACAGAAGTTATTTGTTTTTTCCTAATCTATTTCAAGTTTTACAGATCCCAACTGAAGCCATTCTGTCTTTACTATAAGCTTGTCTAACTTCTGTATTAATGCATATTGCTGCTTCATAGTTGTTGCTATGGGCCATAAAAACAGCCCACTAATGGTTTAAATCCTTTTCTAGTTTTTAACTCTGCCTGTTAAATTTGCACTACATGCTTATCTCTTGTTACTTTATCTCTCAATAAAGAAGTAATTTCATCCTTAATGCTATCTTGAATGTTCAAAATGTTTTTTTGAAATATACCACTGACTCAAAATAAGATAGAATTCTGGAAAGTAACGTAAACTGTATATTTTTGACATACACCATGTGAAACAGCTGCCATGAAGAAATAATCTTCAACATATACTCTTTAAGACTTTTCATAGAATCTTTCATAGATTCTCTACAGTAAGGAAGCAGGCCATTTGACTCATCGAGTCCATGGCAAGCCAGTTTTAACATCTCTCTGTTCTTTAACTCCAAGCATGTGGTAGTCTCTGAAAAGGACCTCTAGTTTACTCTTTCCACAGAAAAAGAAAGAGAAAGGGAGAGAGAATTTGAACTTCAGAAGTTGCAAACTAATCAGGAAAGTCAAGTTAACAGGATGGAAATGAAGAGAGAAAGTAGTGATGTATACAAATATGTTGAACATTGCCATATTTTGATGAGGAAAGTGTTGAAGCCATCTTGATTCCATTTGAAAAATTGGCTCGGCAGATGGAGTGATCAGAGAACTTGTGGGTAATGCTAGTTCAGATGAAGCTGACTGGCAGAGCTAGTGAGGTGTGTGCAGTGCTGTCAGATCAGAGGTCAAGAGATTATGCAGATGTCAAACGTTGTATTTTGAGTGCTTATGAATTGGTAGCAGAAGTGTATAGACAGCATTTCAGAAAAATAAAGAAGGAACCAAGTCTGACTTTGTTTAATTCTTTTGAACTCAACATTAGTCATTTTGATAGATGGGCACCAGCCTTAAAAATTGATAAGATCTATGAGGCTCTAAGAGAGACTATTCTGCCAGAGGAGTTTAAAAACTCATTTCCAGAGACGATAAGAATTCATATGGATGAACAGAAAGTTCAACAAGTGAGAAGAGCGGCAGAGATGGCAGACATTGATGGATAAAGCAAATTTTAGCTTCCGGCAAGAATTTCATCCTGTGAGTGATAGAAACCAAAGATTAGAGTACACTGATAATAGTTTACCACAAGTAGAAATAAAAAGCCCACGAGGGTGAAAAGGAGGTGAAAGACCTCAGGTGTTTCCACTGTAATAAGGTGGGACACAAAGCTACAGTGCTGGTCATTGAAGAAAGGCACAGTTACAGTGCTGGTCATTGAAGAAAGGCACTGTGGGAAAAGATGTGGTAAAAGAGGTTAAGCCAGTGGCTTTAGTGAAGGTAGTAAAGGAAACCCCAAGAAAGGTCAAGGAACTGCAGGAGAGTGTGCAGTCTAGGCAGGGCCTGGGTATTGAGTTAGTGCCTGATTTCTATAAAGATTTTGCCTCTGTGGGTAAAGTTTACCTAGGAAGAATAGGGGGAGAAGGGAAAGAAGTTATAATTTTGAGAGATACCGGATCTAATCAGTCTCTAATAGTAAGAGATAAACGTATTTGCACTCTTTATGACATTTTACCCGAGAGAGTGGTAATTTGTGGAATAGATGGACAGAACTTTAGCATTCCCCTGTGTAAGGTCAGGTTGGAGGACCAAATCAAGACTGGGGAAGTAACAGTGGAAGTGACAGAGTGTCAGTTCCAGGAATACAGTTTGTTCTTGGGAACGATTTAGCAGGATCCAAGGTGGAGGTGACACCCCTTATTGTAGAAAAACCAAAGGAAGACCAGGGCACTGAGGAGTTAAAAGATAAATACCCCAGAATTTTTCCAGACTGTGTAGTAACAAGATCCCACTATCATAAGTCACAGCAAGAATCAAAAACTAAAGAGAAAGAGTTGAGGTTCAGTTAACGGACACCCTGCTTGATGTAATGGTGCAGGAAAAACCTGAATAGGCAGAGGGTTAGGCAGAAGTGTTTAGTCCTGAAAGGTAAATGGACTTACAACAGAAAGACAAGACAATAAAAGATATACATATATATTGATGCATACTCAGAAAATGAATCAGAATGTATTCCGGAGGGTTGATAAAGTAAAGATAGAAACCTAAGACAAAAATGGAGACCATGGCAGTTAGTGCAGAGGAGAACAGAGCAGAAGTGCACCAGATTGTGTTGCTGGTAGCACAAAGACAGGAAGTGTTACAGGTAGCACATGATTTACCAGTAGGAGGTCACCGAGGTGTGAGGAAGACTCAGGCTAATGTACAAAAGCATTTCTATTGGCCTGGACTGCACAAGAATGTGGTTAAATTTTGCCATACATATCAAACGTGTCAAATGGTAGGTAAGCCACAAGCAGTAATAAAACCAGCACCTTTGTTGCCAGTTCCCACATTCAAAGAACCTTTCATGCAGGTTATGATTGATTGTGTATGTCCCCTTCTGAGAACTAAAAGTGGGAAGCAGTACTTGCTAACCATAATGGACGTGTCTACCAGATTTCTGGAGGCAATTCCATTATGGAGTATTAAGGCAAGAAGGGTAGTGGAGGGGTTAGTAGCTTTCTTCACAAGGTATGGGCTACCCAGAGAGATTCAGTCAGACCAAGGGTCCAATTTTACTGCTAGGCTGTTTAAGGAAGTCATGGATAGCACAGGTATACAGCTCTTTAAATCAAGTGCATACCATCCTGAATCCCAGGGAGTTTTGGAAAGGTGGCATCAGATCCTGACGACCATATTAAGAGCGTACTGTCAGGATTACCTGAATGATTAGGATAAAGGCATCCCATTCATATTGTTTGCCATTAGAGATGCCCCAAATGAATCTCAGTTTATTCCCTTTGAGATAATATTCGGACATGAAGTGAAAGGGCCTTTGAAATTAATTAAAGAAAAATTGACAGGACCGAAGTTGGTGTTCTCACATTTGGATTCTGTATTTGAGGTGAGGGAGAGATTAAATCGGGTAGGTGAGTTAGCTAAACAGCACCTGAAGAGGGCACAGCATAGAATGAAGCAGGTGGCAGAAAAAAAACTCTAAAATGCTGATGTTTTCCCATGGGGCTGACATATTAGTATTGTACCAGTGGTAGGAGGTCCCTTCAAAGCCAGGTTTAGTGATCTGTATCGAATTGAGAAAAAAAATTAACTCGGGTAAACTATCTGGTAAAGGTGTCAAATAGAAAAAAACTATTGGGTATGTCATGTGAATATGTTGAAACCTTACTCTCATAGAGACAAGGAACTGGAGAAACGGATGTTAGTTACTGCTCCGCAGAGTGAGGAATCAAATCCAGATGTTGTGGAGTTTGATGCCCCTCAAAATATGTTAATTAATGAGGAAGTCCTTGAGGAATGGGATAGGTTAGTGAAGCAGGAGCAAATAATCCATTTAAAAGATTTGTTGCATCAGTATGAGGACATATACAGGAATACGATAGGGAGGACTAATAATGCTATTATTTATGAGGTGGAATTAGGAATGCTGTTCTGATAAAACAACACCCCTACTGACTTAATACTTCCAAAGCCACACAGGTCCAGAAGGAAGTGGATGCGATGCTCAACGAAAGTATCATCAAACCAAGTAAGAGTGAGTAGAGTTCGCTGATTGTGTTAGTTCCCAAACCTGACGGGACTCAATGATCTTGTGTAGACTATCAGAAGGTCAATGCTGTAAGAACATCAGACTCATACCCAACACTAAGATTGAAGGACTGTATAGAGAAAGATGGACAATCCACTTACATCACAAAGTTGGACTTACAGTGAGGTTCTCAGCAGGTACCTTCATCAGAAAAAGCAAAAGAAGTTTCTGCTTTTGTAACCCCAAATGGGCCATATCAATTCAAATTTATGCCTTTTGGAATGAAGAACGCACCAGCCACATTCCAAAGACTCAAAAAGAACTGTGGCTGGATTAACAATGTGCAGTTTATCTGGATAATGTAGTGATCTTTAGCAAGTCATGGAAAGATCACATGGCACAGTTGACCGAGCTCTTTGAACAATTAATGAGAAGCAATTCTGGTAATAAACTTAAAGGAAACAGAATTTGCGAAGGCAGAGGTGAAGATCTTGGGACATAATATCGGTAATGGAAGGTTGACCCCAAGGAACATGAAGACGAAAGGCCATCGAGGAATTTCCAGGACCATACTCGAAAAAGAAGTGCTTCAATTTCTGGGACTAAGCGGATTTTATCGGATGTCTGTTCCAAACTTCAGCAGCGTTGCGGCACCGCTAACAGGTTTACTAAAGAAAAACACAAAATTTCAGTGGACAGAACAAGGCCAGGAGTTATTTGAGAATTTAAAAGCCGTATTAACCACCACATCAGTTTTAGCTACACCAAATTGTTTGAAACCCTTCAAAGTTGCAATCAATGCTAGCGATATAGGAGTTGGAGCTGTACTGCTACAGGAAGATGATGATGGTATTGAATGTCCAATTGGCTACTTCTCAAAAAAAAAATCAACACTCACCAGAGGAAAGAACTATTGAGTTTGGTTCTGGGCTTATAACATTTTAATGTTTATGTGACAAACAATGTGTCAGAGACAGTTGTGTACATGGACCACAATCCTCTTCCATTCTTGGAACAATTTAAACACAAAAATATGAGACTATTTCATTGGAGACTTATATTACAGACTTTTAAATTACAAATTGTACATGTTGTGGAATGTAAAAATGTGATAGCAGATGCATTATCATGGTTTTAAAGGATAAAGTATAGATAAGTTTGGACAGATTTTAATGTTATATATGTGTAGTAATTATTATGAACTTTGATTAATGACCCATGTATTTCATTGTAATGGGATTAAGAATTAGAAAAAATGAAGCCTTCTTTTCATTATGATGGTTAATTTTTTTTAAGGAGGGAAGTGTTATGAAGTTGAAGGTGTGTACTGTACCTTTAAGACAGTGTGAATGTTGTTCTGCACTGACAGCTTACAATCACTTGTGAAATGACGAGATAGCAATCTAGAGTGTACTGTAAAATTGAAAATATGTAACACTTACTGTGAAATGGATACATAAGTTGGTTGCTGTTTTGACAACAATTAAAATTTAACCAGTCAGTTTAAATTATGCTCCAGGATGCTAAAACCCAATCGAGTCTGAATTTATTGTTTTGCCAACATCGAACCAATGAGATGATCTGATGTTGGGGCTATAAAAAAGGCAGGCATTTTGAAAATCGGACAGAGCAACCACCATCAACACAGATCCAAGAAATTCAGAAACACTCTCTATAAAAGCTACCTTTTCATAGAAAACTTATTTGTAGTAAAAGGAAAGATGACCCAGGGAGATCTTCAGCTGGAAGACGACAGATACCATAGATGACAGCCGCTGTATGGTTTTGAAATTAAGTTGATGTAATTTTAATAGGTAAACAGAATGGAACAGTATATTGTTATAGAATTGGAGGCAGATAATAAGCAGTTAAAAGAAAGGGGGTTGGAGTTGTGAACAGTTGCTGTTTAACGTTCACTTTTAGAGTTAAAAAACTGATATTACTTTTTATAAATAATGGAATTTGAGGAGTTCTCTGTCATTTATATTTTAACAGATTACAAGGCGAGTTGAACTTTTGTGGGTAGTTGGTTTAATTAACAAAAGGGTTCACTGTCATGTTGTAATATTATTAAATTAGATTCCCTACAATGTGGAAACATGCCCTTCGGCCCAACCAGTTCACACCGACCATCCGAAGAGTAACACATCCAGACCAATTTCCCTCTGACTAATACACCTAACACTATGGGCAATTTAGAAAGGCCAATTAACCTGATTTGCACATCTTTGAACTGTGGGAGGAAACCGGAGCACCCGGAGGAAACCCACACAGACACAGGGAGAATATGCAAACTCCACACAGACAGTCACTCAAGGCTGGAATTGAATCTAGGAACCTGGTGCTGTGAGGCAGTAGTGCTAACCACTGAGCCGCTGTTCTGCCTTGTGTACATTCCATCTTTTGGTCTACACTGTCAATTACTCAAGCACTGTTTAATCCTGCACTTTACTATAACATATGAGTAAAGCCTGAAGAAAACTGTCCAGATATGGGCCTCTTGTTCCCTTCATTTCGATGTTCCTCTCACCTTTACCTGAGCTCTATAACCCCGAGCCATATTGATTCAAAGTCTACTATTGACACATTCATTCAAAACTGTTTCTCTGTCTGCAACCTCTAACATACTGGAGTACAGACATCCAAACTATTTAGCCATATCTTACAGTATACATAGAGATTATGTTTTTAGCTTTAAGACTATACACCAAATACTTTCACACAAATGTTAACAACTAAAGACACTAAATGTCTGTCTGTAACTTATTCACACTATTTCATACTCTGTGCTATGACACCACTTTGATCTTTACATTCTGTTTACCTGATATATGAAGCTCTGATTCTCCTGATAACTTCTGCTGCTGCCAACTCTTGCACATTAGTTAAATCTGCCACTCTATTTCCTGCTCCAGCTTACATCAATGGGCTAGAGTGTTAAAATCAAAATGAAGGGGCTGTCTCTCCCCCCACGTTCTGACTCTCACCAAATTCTAAATTCCCCACTCGGTTCACCACACATACAGTTAATATTGCTTTCTGTGGTTACACTCTGTGCTGTAGCTCAATCTAATTAATTAAATATCCCAGCAATTCATGTCTGTGGTTCTGCCTTCTCTACCTATTTTCCTACCCATATGTGACTAACAGAAGTTATTTGGTCAAATTGTAAAGGATTATGTCAGGACTACTTATATTTTAATTCATGAGCTGGTTAAATTGTCTTTGTTAAGTTCATATTTGTGTTATGTGCTTTCTCTATGACATGCTCGATTCACTAATGAGAATATAGACTGTTGATGCTTTCTAAGATTTCAGCATCTGCTAAACTGAAATTGGCATATTGGAGAGGAATGACCAAGATGACTGGCCTTCCTGTTTCACAATAAAGCATCTGAACTCTACCTGACATATTTACACATCTAGTAGGACTACTGGGTTGAGCATATTTTTCATTTGTTTATGAATGTGAGCATCATTGGCTAAGCCAATATTTATTGCCCGTACTTAACTGTCCTTGAAAAAGTAACAATGAACCATCTTCTTAAACTGCTGGAGTACCTGCAGGGTAGGTACACTCTCAGTGCTGTTATGAAGGGAGTCTCAGGATTTTGTGCCAATGATAACAAAGGAACAACAAAATACAGTGGATGGCCATTATAACGTGCTTGTGGACTTCAAAAGTAAAACTGTTATAACTGGAATGAATTATTCTTTATTCTATTCTTGCTAAGGATGCCCACTTCCCATGAAAGGGTGGTACTTGTTGCTTATCCCCAATTGCCCTTGAACTGAATGACTTATTATTTCAGAGGACAGTTGAGAGTCAATCACATAGCTGTTGGTTTGGAATCATACTTTAGTGACACAGAGTTGAGTGTGTATGAACTCCTTGCCACAGGGAGCTGTGAGGGCAGAATCTTTATGTATATTTAAGATTGAAGTAGATATATTCTTGATTCATCAGAGAACCAAGGGTTTCAATAAAAGAGCAAGAAAATGGACATGAGGAATTTCAGATCAACCATGATTCTATGCAGCAGGCTTGAAGGGCCGAATGGCCTACTCCTGTTCATATTTCATATGGTCAGCCACATGACCATACAAGGATGCCAAATTTCCTTCCTTAAAGGACCAGTGAAACAAATAGGTGATTATGATAACTGACAATAGTACTGCTGATCACAAAGCTAAGACCAGTTTCAATTTCAGATACATTAATCGAATTTGAATCCCACCAGCATAGTGGTGAGATTTGAACCAGTCTCCCCACAGCATTAGCCTGGGCCTCTGTATGGCTAGTCCAGTGATATGACCACTAAACTATCACCTCCCACATTATGAGACTGCATTAATAATAAATCTCATGTTTCTATGTCGCAACATCATGACTTAAGTAACAGTTTACCTCTTTTGGGATCCAAGAGATCAACATCCCACAGATCCCCCCCCCCCAATATAAATAAACTTGTGTCATATTTAATATTGTTATAAAAGCCAACTACTAGTTCCAAGTAAGGATGATGTATGGCTTAGAAGAGAACTTGCAGATGGCAATGCTCCCATGCATCGCTGCCTTCATCCTTCTAATTGCTAGACATCACAAGTTTTGAGGGTGTGTTGAATGTGTGCTGCTGAGTTGCCGCAATGCATCTTGTAGATGATGTACAAAGTTTTCACCGTGGAAGGAGTAACATGATGAGGTGCCAGTCAAGTGGGTTACTTTGTTTTGAAAAGTGGCAAGCTTCCCGAGTGTTGTTGGAGTTGTGCCCATCCAAAACACTCCTGACTTGTGCCTTTTAGATGATGTTGAAAAGTGAATCCTGATGAAGGGTTTACGCCCGAAATGTTGATTCTCCTGCTCCTCGGATGCTGCCTTACCTACTGTGATTTTCCAGTGCCACATCTTTCGACTCTGATCTCCAGCATCTGCAGTCCTCACTTTTTCCTTTCAGATGATGGACAGGCTATGAGGGGGTTAAGGCCAGAATTACTCATTCTTAGCCTCTGATATACTTTGTAGTCACAGTACTTACATTGCTGATGCAATTCAATTTCTGGTCAATAGGAAGTTCCAGGATGTTGATAATGGGGAGGTCAGCAACTGTATTGCATTGAATATCAAAGGGATATGGTTAGATTGTCTCTTGATGGATATAGTAGTAGACTTCCTATTGTGTGGCATAAATGTTATTTGCCACTTATCAACCCTGTAATGTGGTCCAGGACATGCTGTATGTGGACACAGACTGTTACTTTATCAGAGGAATGATGAATGTTGCTGAACATTGTGCAATCATCAGTGAACCTTCCCAGTTGTAACCTTATGCTGGAGAGAAGGTCATTGATGAAGCAAGTAAAGATTGTTCGATTTAGGACAATAGGATAATGTGGGACTCATGATATAATATCCTGGGGTGAGATCATTGATCTCCAACAACCAGAAAGAATAGCTTCTATTTTGACAATTACCAATCTTCTGCAACTAAGGACCAAGATATTTTGTTCACGTTCTTTGTATACATTCTTTGTAATGTATCGAAAACTGAGGAAGAAATGACAGCTTAATTCAAAACTTTATCTTGGTTCTCAGGAACCTTTGGCTACATATTTTTTTCAAATCTTGCAGCCCATTTTTTTCAGACTTGATTTTACTGTTACTTAACAAGAAGACAGCTGTGATCTGTGTAAAGTATCAGCACTTGGAGACTCTACCTCATTTAATGTCTTGTTGGAAATTTCTGCAAAACCATTTTGGTAATCTCCAAAGTTAATTGCACAGAACTCCAAAATTTCCATTGCAAACACAATCTGATTGCTTTCCTGCTTGGAACATTTGGGTGTTTCAATAATGCAGGAACTGCAGTGCACTACTTAGCAACTAATTAGAGATGTTCAACTAAAAAATGAAGCAGTAAGAAGATCTGATGCCATTTTACTAACTCATATTGGCAAAATAGATCACTTGACATGATTAATTTCAATGTATACAATTCCTAAATTCTGCACTGTTTATTCTTTATACATGTATTAAAATTGAATTGCTGATGTTTTTGCATAGCCATTCAATTTTATTCAGGAATTAGGGCACAAATACAAATAATAATAAACTGAACTATTAAAAATTACTTTGATAACAATCTCCAAGAGACTCATTTCATTCATTCTCATGAAAACACAGTCATTGTCAGTCAACAGCCACTGAAAATAATATATAGATTTCCATAAGTTTTAAATGGAAAAGTTTCAGTCTGGATTGAAATAAAAAAGGTGTTCTTCTAAAACAGTGACAAGAAAATAATAAAGGAAAATGTTGTCAAATATTTTGGCTGTAGCAGTTGACAGCTGGAAAATGAACCTGCCAAAATGTTGGCATTTCTGAATATATTTATATTTTGCTATTTGTCAAAAAAATTGAAAAGGAGTTCCAAAGAAACATATCCAAACTTGTCTCCATTCTGTCACATCGAATGGTTCTGAATTCTCAGTTTACTGTTTTTCCAATGGAAACTCTTGGCTCTTTGGTAGGATTTTATTTTTAAAAATGTTATCAAGCAAATAGATCATAGTGGTGGCTGGACTTAATCATGTGGGAGTCTGAGATTGTGATGCATGAGGTCCATTGTAGAAATTCATTGGTTGAGTCCAAGTAAAACCCATGTGACCATAAGACTGTTGGCAATTGTGAGGTTGTCTGGCGAAAGAACAGATGTGAGCTACAAAACAAAAAAAGTGTAGGGACAAGGAAAGTGTGAGGCAAAAGGAAAGCAGAGCTGTTCATCTGACTGGAAGAAATAAGTTATCTTTGTATCTACAAATTGTAAACCCGGAGAGCTTTTTGCTGAATTTTAAAAGTCTTAAATCATAAGGGTATGTCAATTGTGATTGACTGTAAAAAGCACCAAATTTCAATTTTAAATGACAGCATTCATTGTTCTTTATAAATAATCAAAACAAACCTGGAGAATGTAGGTGTGTTGTGTAGTTACATAAAATATTAGTCAGAGAAGTCTTCATCACTTTAGTGCAAAGAAAGCTTATATTGTTGCTGTGTGTCCACACACTAATTTGGCTATTACCATGTTGGTTATAGTGTATGGCTAGATAATGAAGGGAATTTTAAAACTGCACAAGTGATGAGTTTATGTCTGGTGGACAATGAGATATAAAAATAAAATCTCAAACCCAAGCACCCTGAATCTACATGTTTTTTGGTTTTAATAAGAGATGATATGTATAAGACACAACTAGACTACTCCCAACAGTTAATCACTTTAACATTATAATGAGGCTGTATGTCTCAGATTTTATCTGTCCTTCATGTTCAAGATGGATGCTGGGAAACCAAAAGCTATAGGGCAGACTGCTGCTTTTAAGAAGGAATTGACTTCCCAGCACTGCTTGTGGGTTTGTATGGGTTGGCATGCTTCCTCTCAGCCTATCAAGGTTACTTGACTACTCACACTCACACTCAACAAGGAGAAAGTGAGGACTGCAGACGCTGGAGATCAGAGCTTAAAAATGTGTTGCGGGAAAAGCGCAGCAGGTCAGGCAGCATCAAAGGAACAGGAGAATCGACATTTTGGGCATAAGTCCTTCTTCAGGAAAGAAGAAGGGCTTATGTCCGAAACATCGATTCTCCTATTCCTTTGATGCTGCCTGACCTGCTGCGTTTTTCCAGCAACACATTTTTACTACTCACACTCAACAGCCTCCTTTTGCATTTGAACTCACTCCAGTTTCCCCAGTAGAAGAATGCTGACTTCTCCTCAGTAATGGCTCCAGATTGCAGTACCACATGATTCAGACGCACCTATGCACCATTTCTTCACTCTCTTCAGGCAAAAACCATAATTCCCTTCCTTACTTCACCAAACCAGTGTAAGCCAGTTCAGATTTCCACTTGCTTCTGGACCATGGCCTCTTCCTGAGAGCTCCCTGCTCCAGAAACCCCAAAGGCTGGTTTCTGTAGGGGGAACTTATTAATAACAAATTGTGCATATTATGAAATCAAAATTCCAATTATGACTCAAGTGGGGAGAGTGCACTGATAATTGAGACCTACTATTCTACTAACCATTATAAATGTGGTATTGAAACCTCCCAAAATTGGGAAGGCTGTTCTCATAGACCAGTCAAGCAACAGCCTGAAGTGGTCATGCTCACAGAATCATACATTATACAAAGATGTCCTAGATACCACCATCACTATTTCTGAATCTGTCCTGTCCCACTGACAGGACAAGCCCAGCAAAGGTGGTGGCACAGTGACAATGGTCAGGTTTGAATTGATGTGTAAATCCTCAACATTGACTCCTGACACCATGAAGGTCTCATGGCATCAGGTCAAACATGGGCAAGGAAGCCACCAGTTGATTGCCACGTACAGTCCTCCCTCAGCTGATGAATCTGTGCTCCTCCAAGTTGGAGCAAGTGCTGATGGTGGCAAGAGCATAGAATGTATTCTGGGTGGGGGTTTTCAATGTCTATTGCAAGAGTGGCTCGGCAGCAGCACTGCTGATAAGCTGGTCGAGTCCGAAGGGGCATTGCTGCTAGACTGGGTCAGGAATCAATAAGGAGAACAATACTAAAAGGAGGGGAGTCAATAGCCCAGTGTATTAACATTGGATTGTTAATCCAGCCCTAGCTCATGTTTTGGGGACACAGGTCTGAATCCTGCCAAGGCAGAAGGTGGAGATTGAATTCAATAAAAATCTGGAACTAACAGTCTGATGATGACCATTAATCTGTTGTCAATTGTGAGAAAAATCCACCTGGTTACCTGGTCTGGTCTCCATGTTACTCCTTACTGCCCTCTGGGCAATTAGTGATTGGCAATAAATATTAGTCTAGCCAGCAATGCCCTCATCCTGTGAATGAATAAAAACACTTCATCATCATTAATTGCCTGCCATAGATGCAGCTATCCATGACAGTATCAGCGAGACTAACCATGGCACAGTCCTTGTGAACATTAAGTTCAGCCTTCACACTTCCATTATATTCTATAGCATGAATACCATGCTAAATGTGACAGACTTTGAACAGATCTAGCAACTCAGAACTGGGCATGTGGTGCTGTGGGTAATCAGCAAGAGCAGAACCATACTCCAACACATTCTGCAACTTCATAGGCTGACATATGCTCCCATTCTACCATTACTATCAAGGAGATCCACTCTGGTTTGATGGCAAGCCAGGAGCAGCACCAGGTATGCCTAAATGAGGTATCAATCTGGTGAAGCTGCACGACAGGAATACTTTCATGCCACACTGCAGGTGCCCATGACCAAATGGATCAGATCTAAGCTCTGTGGTCCTACCACTTTCAGTTCTGGATAGTGGTGGACAATTAGACAATTCACAGGAGGAGGATGCTCCATAAATACCCCATCCTCAATGATGGAAGAGGCCACTAAATCAGTGCAAAAAATAAGGCTGAAGCATTCGCAACAAGCTTTAGCCAGAAGTGCCAATTGGATAATCCACATCAGCCTCCTCCAGAGGTCCCCAGGAACACAGATGCCAGTCTTCAGTTAATTTGAAGCACTGGTTATTGTGAAGGTTCTGGGCGTTGACAACATTCTGGCAATAATATTAAGATTTCTGCCTCAGAATATGCAGCATTCACAGCCAGGTTATTTCAGTACAGCTACAAAACTGGCATCCAACCAACAATGTGGAAGATTGTCCAGATATGTCCTGTACACAAAAAGCAGGACTGATCCAACTGCCAATTACCACTCCATTAGCCTCGATCCTCGTACTTATGAAAGGGGTCATCAACAGTGCTGTCAAAAAACTTACTCAGCAATATCTATTCACTGACACCCACTTTGGGTTTCACTAGAGACTCTCAGCTCCTGACCTTATTACAGGCCAGGTTCAAACATGGAAAAAAGTGCTGAATTCCAGAGGTGAAGGACAGTGACTGCTCTTGACATTAAGGCTACATTTGACCCAGTGTGTCATCAAGGAGCCATAGCAAAACTGCAGTCAATGGGAACCGGGGGAAAACACACTCTGCTGACTGGGGTCATACCTGGCATAAAGGAAGATGACTGTTTTGTTGCGGTCAGTCATCTCAGCTCTAGGACATCTGTGCAGGAGTATCTCAGGATAGTGTCCTAAGCTCAACCATCTTCAGCTGTTTCATTAATAACAAATAAGGTCAAAAGTGGGCATGTTTACTGATGAGTGTACAATGTTCAGCACAATTTGCAACTCCACAGATACTAAACAATGCATGTCCAAATGTAGCAAGACCTGAACAATATCCAGTCTTGGGCTGACAAGTATTATTCACACCACACAAATGCCAGGCAATGACCACCTCCAATAAGAGATAAATTTAACCACTAACCCATGACATTCAGTAATGTTACCATCATTGATTCCACCACATCCTGGTGTTTACCATTGATCAGAAACTGAACTGGAATAACCTTAAGAATACAGTAGTAACCACAAAGCCTGTTCACTTTCTACAAGGTACTAGTCAGGATCAAGGGTTATGGAAAGAAAGCAGGAGAATGGGGTTGAGAAACTTATCAGCCATGATTAAATTGTGGAACAGACTCAATGAGGTAAATGGCCTAATTTCTGTTCCTGTGTCTTATAGGAGTGTAATGGAATACTCCCACTTGCCAGGATGAACCTCGCTCCAACAACACTTTGAGACTTGACACCATCCAGGACAGAGCAGCCTACTTGATTGGCACAACATCCAAAAACATCCACTCTCACCACAAATAATGTTCAGTAGCATATGTATGCATCATTTGCACAATGCATTATAGAAATTCACCAAAAATTATTGGACAGCATCTTCAAAACAAACAACCATTTCAAAGACAATGGCAACTGATAAATAGGAACAACACAACCTGCAAATTCTCTCGTCACTCACTATCCTGACTTGAAATGATACCACCATTCCTTCAGTGTCACTGAGTCAAAATCCTGAAATTCTCTTCCTAATGGCTTTGTGGATCTACAACAGTAGATAGACTGCAGCAAATCAAACCACCTTTTGCAGAACACTAAGGACGGGCAATAAATGCTGGTGCAATCAGCGATTCCCTTGTAACGAGTGAATTTTAATTTTTGTTTTTTTTGTTTTTTTTTGTTTTTTATTTAAAATTTAACCCCCACACTACCACCTTAGTGCAGTAGTGCTTATTTTTTCCCCAGCACCCATGGTGTGTGTGTGTGCAGGTGTGAGACACAGTGAAAGACACAAAGTGCACGAATCCTTATTCAGATTCCACCACCAGGAAGATAGGAAAACACCCGGGTGGCCAGTGACAAACACTGCCCTTCACATCAAAGGGCAGTGCTGTGTGATCAAAACAGTGAAGGGGAGGGTAGGGACTAAATCAAAATAGAGCTGGAGGGAGAAATACGAGTGAATTTTAAAAATGCAAATATCCAATTAAACCTCTAAGATAATCAATTTACTTGATTGATAATGATTCAGGACAACAGTAATTCATACCAGGGTTTATCATTAACAGGAAAGTAAAATCTATTTATTGTGAAGAAAATTACTTAACAAATGACAAAATAATAGATTATTAATTTTGTACAATGTGACTAATATTACACTAAATTAAATTAATTGCATTTAAACATCCTACCCCACAAACACACATTTATGCATAAATAAGACAGAAAAAATAGACAATTTAATACAAACATCATGAGTGGAAAAAGAAACAGAAGGAAAACAAGTCATTTCTCTCAGTTTTTTTTACTTTATCAATGCTAATACAATGTCCCCGGAGTGATGGTCAATGTTCAATATAATTAGAGACAAGAAAACTGCAGATGCTAGAATCCAAAGTAGACAAGCAGGAAGCAGGGAGAACACAGCAAGCCAGGCAGCATCAGGAAATGGGGAAGTCAATGTTTCAGGTGTAACCCTTTTTCAGGACTTAAAGGGGCTAGTTGGTATCTGGAAGGAAGGCTAATCAGACGAAGGAAGGACTTTATTCCTCCCATCGATCAACCAGGTTGTATCCTCTCCTGTGTTCACCCATCCCTACCTCACCACCCTGCTCCCCCCAATCTCCACCCCCCGCCCCACCCCCAGCCCCACCCCCCCCTCTTTGTTTGCAGCTTCCCTTACACCCACCCCCAGTCCTGAAGAAGGGCTATACCCGAAATGTTTAATATAATAGATGATTGGATGGATCTGAGTCTTTTCTGGGTTTGGACTTATTCAGTTTTACGAATCTCTAGGTTGTTAGTCATTCTACTCACACAGGGACAATGGGGCAAGGGAAGGAGAGAGGGTGGGGGAAGACAGAGAGAAAGTGGGAGTGGAATAAAGAATCCATGAACTGCTGAGTTCTTGTACAAGATTTTCCTCTTTAGGTGTTTCAAAAATTAGCTCTTAAAATTTCCATTTAATTACCTATTATTGCTGCAAATTCACTATATTCATCTCTTGTCATTTCTATTTGCATATTCACTTGTAATTAAGTATTGATAGTGCTTGCTAATTATGTTTTCTTGTCCTGACTGTAATTAGTTTCTATTCACATTGTTCCTTTCAGTTGAATGTTTTTACTAACCAATACCACTATTCCATATGGCTTCACCACTATATGCCTGTGAAACGTTCTGCAGCACTTTCTTTTTCATTATCTTTCACTCAAAATATTACTTGATCATGGCCGCAACTACAGGAATTATACATATCTCTAATTTCAAGCTTAATCATAATGGTTCATAAGTAGTTTAGAATAAAAGCATTTCTTGTCTTCCGTCAGCTTCCATATTCCTCTCATCACATCACCTGAAAATCTTTTTGAGGAGGGAAAATAATGTTGGCTTGTTTACCTCTGTTGCTAAAATTTTAATTGGCATAAATTCAATTTGTAACCACAGCATAAATAGCCTGACAACTTAATCATGACAGCTTGGATATTAAATATTAACCATGAAGTTTGGCAGTGCTGACATTTGTGTTTTCTAACTTCAAATCATTTTTTGATAGTACCTGAAGAAGCACTTTCAATTTTAGTAGCTCAATACTTTCAAATAATAAACAATGACACCAAAACTGCACTAGAACACCTTTTGACAGTTTTATGAATAATGTTTCCCAATGTTTGATACAGTGCCCATTGGAACAAGCAATTATTTATTTTTGCATATGTCAGATTGTGATAGCTGACTGTGAAATTATGATGTATTACAACACGGTCAAGTGGTTGCTAATTAAATTTATAGGTGCCAAAACCAGAGGCAAAGGAGATTGAGATTTTTTTTTTCCTGGCAAGTATAACTGAAAAGAAAACCAACAGTAGTTTTATTTTTGGGTATGTATGATCAACTTATGCACAGATATGCCAAAATTTGCTAACCTGAAGTAGCAGTATATTTACAAAGATTAAATTACATGCATTGTGAAATTGAAATGAATGGACCAATCAAAACGTTAACAACCTTCTTCAAATTAACTTGCTCTTCATTAAACAATATGTTTTATAAAAAAGATTAATGTCGAAACCTTCAAGTACTTGAAATATAAACCTCATATGAAGAGAGTTAAATATGCATGCTGAATGAATGGTACTTTTGATCAGACTAGTAATTTTGAAGTGGAATGCAGAATTAGCAAACCAGGCATTCTCCACATCACTATTGCTCGCTGGAATCAAAGCCAATGTGGCAGATTAATTAGTTTTCCGAATGACTCTGGCACTAGTGGGATTCAAAATTAAGCTTCAGCTGAACCCAACATAGGTGGTGGTCCTAGAATTTAATTATAATCCTAAAGTGAAGTATTACTGAGGCAGAAATGTGATTTTCCAGTGCTCTGATAAATTCTACTTCATGTTCCTGTGGTCATCTCAGGTGGTTAGACACAAATATTGTCAGAAATGTATTTCAAAAGTCTGTCCTGATGACTAAAATGGCCTTTTTTTTTCAAATGCTGGGGTTTCTGATGTTGCGAGCCACTACTTCTACCACTTACTCAGGAGGGAGTCCTACATCTGGGAGTAGCAGCTGTCTATCCCAGGAGTGCCAGAGCTTCAAAGAACAGTTTTGGGATTACATGTACATTTTAGTGTCTGACACCAGGTAAGCATGGAGGCATTAGGGTGAGGAGGTAAGTTGAGGCTGGGAATGGGCATCTGATGGTCAGAAAACTGAATGGCCAAGAAGTTTACTGCCATGATGGCATCAGGTATTGCTTATCCACACAGTACAAGTGTGACAAAATCAATCATTTTGTGAAAAACATAGGATTACACAGGATACTGTTGTGGACCAGACTAAATCCCCCAAAAAATGTCAAGGAGTTATTCTAGACCATAACTTTTCCTCATTTTAAAGGCATTACACTCTGGATGCAATTCAATTGGTCAAACTATCAGGCTTGAAGCAAAACATGCTTTATTCATTAACGACAGTTAAAATACAGACAAAATAAAAATAAAAGAATTGATTTAACTGTAATTCCATCGAAAAACAAAGTAATAAACTACTCATTAAGTTTCATTAAGCACACCCCTGGCAAAGGCAAACACAGGAACATGGATAGTCTCATGCAATTCTAGCAGCAGGAAGAGAACCTTTAGCTGCAGCAAATAGAGAGAAAGGGGTGTAACAGCTTTCACAACCTCAACAGCTACTGAAATTAAACAAAACATCCTGGTTCTGTGGGAGCTTGACCCTACCTATTTACACTACTTTTGATTTTCCAACTTTAAAAAAAACCCAAGGCTCCACAAACTGCCTACTTTACTGGCTTGAAGCAGACTGCTCAGTGCTTCCGTCTCAACCTCTCTTCATAAAAAAGGACAAATGCACCTCTTAAAGCCATAGTATCATCACAATATAGAGTAGAGACACAGGCCATTTGGTCCAACCCAAAGCATGCCTGTGTTTACGTTCCACTTGTCTTCTCTTATTTTTCCTGAACCTAAATCTACTATCATCACTAGCTATTTCTCTAATTCCTGTAGCAGCGAGTTCCACATTCTTGCAATATTTTTGGTAAATAAGTTTTTTATGAATTCCCTATTTAATTTTTGGCAACTATATATTGATGACCAGTAATTACACTTTTGCCCAAAAGAGTAAATATTCTGCATACAATATATCAAATATCTCAATTTTACAGCCTGCTATTAAGTTACCTCTCAGCCTACATTTTCAGAAGAGACCCAGTCCTTTAATCTTTCACTGATATGAACCCCCATGCATTCCTAGCATCATCCTTCTGAATCTTCACTGCACCCTCTTCAGCACCTCCTTACCTTCTCTTGTAAAGGAAAAATTCTTTAAGAACATGGTCAGGAAGAGAAAGTACAGAAAAGTTACGTTAGTGATTTCAAGGCAAACGACCATTTCCACCTCTTGGAAACACCTGTGAAATGTGTGATCAAAGATACAAGGACCCATAAAACCCATGACTGGTGCCATGGTTTTCTTAGGTGGCCAGTCATAGGCCAATGATGATATTTTTTGGTAACATGGCAGCCAGAACTATGTGCAGTACTTTAAGTATAGTTCTAATCAACATTCATGACAGATTTAGCATAGCTTCTCTACTTTTCAGTCCATCCCTTCAGAAATCAAGCATAGTGCTTTGTTTGCTTAATTGTTGAGTGGCCTTACAAATCCTTGATGCAACTCTTATAGACTGGTGTATTGTAGTCAGAGATTCTTTGTTCCTCCATCCCACCAGGACTTGCAGGTTCCAAGCATAAGAGATTCCCAAAATATCTGACCAAAATACGCTCTAGTGATCCACTGGACATCTAGCACTATACCTTTTCCAAACAATTTGTTAAATGTGATCAGGAATGCCTTTGTGGCTTCATCCCCAGGTTCTTTTAAAATACACAGATGCAGATCAACCTGATCAGGGGCTTTATCTTAAGGAATTTTGGTGTTCAGTTTATTCAATATATCCTCCTTTCAATTCCTATTTCATACAGAATCATGGAATCCTAACAGTGAGGAAGTAGGCCATTCAGCCTATTGAGTCCACACCAACACTCCAAAAAGCAAACCCATACAGACTCACCCACTACCCTATCCCTGTAACCCTGCATTTTCCATGGCTAATTCACCCAACATGCAAATTGTTGGACAGTATGAGGAATTTATCGTGACCAAATCACCTAACCTGCACATCTTTGGACCTTGTTGCTCACCTGATCATTCAATATTATGTCTACCTAGTTCAATCACTCTCGTAAATGGAGTTAAAGAGTTGTTCAGCATGGAAACAGACCTTTTGGTCCAAGTCATCCATGCCACCAGCTTTCCTAACTTAATCTAATCCCAATTAAAACATAGAAAAGTACATCACAGAACAGGCCCTTTGGCCCATGATGTTCTGCCAAGGAATAATCCTAATCTAAAACAAAATAACCTAACCCACGCACCCCTCAATTCACTGCTATCCATGTGCATGTCCAGCAGTCACTTAAAAGTCTCTTCTCTGGTGTGGGGGAGAACAGAATTACAGCGCATAGGTTTAGGGTTAGAGGAGAAAGATATAAAAGAGACTTAAGGAGCAACGTTTTCACGCAGAGGGTGGTACATGTATGGAATGAGCTGCCAGAGGAAGTAGTGGAGGCTGGTACAATTGCGACATTTAAAAGGCATCTGGATGGGTACATGAATAGGAAGAATTTGAAGGGATATGGGCCGGGTGCTGGCAGGTGGGACTAGATGGGGTTGGGATATCTGGTCGGCATGGACTAGTTGGACCAAAGGGTCTATTTCTGTGCTGTACATCTCTATGACTCTAAATGTCCCTAATGACTCTGTTTCCACCACCACTGATGGCAACGCATTCCATGCATTCACAACTCTCTGCATAAAGAACCTGTCTCTGACATCTCCTCGATACCTTTCTCCGAACACGTTAAAACTATGACCCCTCGTGGCAGTCAATTCTGCCCTGGGGAAAAGTCTCTGGCTATCAACTCTATCCATGCCTCTCATTACCTTGTACACCTCGATCAGGTCACCTCTCTTCCTCCTTTCTAGAGAGAAAAGTCCAAGCTTAGTCAACCTCTTTTTTGAGACAAGCCCTCCAGTCCAGGCAACATCCTGGTAAACCTTCTTTGCACCCTCTCCAAAGCCTCCGCATCTTTCCTATAATAGGGCGACCATGTGCCAGTACTTGGTTCATATCCCTCTAAACCCTTCCTATTCATGTGTCCATCCAGAGGCCTTTTAAATGTTGTAATTGTACCAACCTCCAACACTTCTACTGGCAGCACATTCCATACACGCACCACTCTGTGTGAAGAAGTTGCCTCTTAGGTCCCTTTTAATTCTTTCCCCTCTCACATTAAACCCTCTAGTTTTGGACTCCATACTCTGGGAAAAAGATTTTAGCTTTTCACCCTATCCATGTCCCTCATGATTTTATAAATCACCTCTGAGCCTCTGACGCTCCAGGGAAAATAGCCCGAGCCTATTCAGCCTCTTCCTATTGTTCAAACCCTCTGACCCTGGCAACATCTGCCTTGAAGAAGTTTTCCTCCTCTCTCTACAAGAATCTCAGGGAGTCCCTCGCCCACTGCAACTCCCAGGTCATTTCCTCTGCCCTGAAGCTCTTCAACCATGTCGTGAAACAAACTCGACTCTATGCTACTTTCTCCCCACCTCCACCCTCCTCTTGCTTATCTCTCCACGCTTCAGGCTCACTGCCTTTATTCCTGATGAAGGGCTTTTGCCCGAAACGTCGATTTCACTGCAACTCCCAGGTCATTTCCTCTGCCCTGAAGCTCTTCAACCATGTCGTGAAACAAACTCGACTCTATGCTATTTTGTCCCCACCTCCACCCTCCTCTAGCTTATCTCTCCACGCTTCAGGCTCACTGCCTTTATCCCTGATGAAGGGCTTTTGCCAGAAACGTCAATTTCGAAGCTCCTTGGATGCTGCCAGAACTGCTGTGCTCTTCCAGCACCACTAATCCAGAATCTGGTTTCCAGCATCTGCAGTCATTGTTTTTACAACATTCCTATAAATATTTTTTGAACCCTTTCAAGTTTCACAACATCCTTTCTGTAGCAGGAGACCAGAATTGCACACGGTATTCCAAAAGTAGCTTCACCAATGTTCTATATACCCGCAACATGACCTCCCAACTCCTATGCTCAATACACTGACCATTATCAAAGGCCTTCTTCACTACCTTGCCTATCTGTGATTCCACTTTCAAGGAACAATGAACCTGTACTGCAAAGACTCTTTGTTCGGCAATGCATCCAGTACCTTACCATTGAGAGTATACATCCTCAATAAAATGTGGAGCTGGAAAAAGCACAGCAGGTCAAGCAGCTTCAGAGGAGCAGGAGAGCCGATGTTTTAGGCAGGACCCTTCTTCAGGGCTCATCGTAATGAAGGGCGCTGCCCGAAATGTCGACTCTGATGCTGCTTGATATTCTTTGTCAGCTTTTTAAAAAAACTCAATCAAGTTAGTGAGACACGATTTTTCATACACAAAGCCATGTTCATTGTCTCTAATCGGTCCCTACCTTACCAAATGCATGTAAATCCTGTCCTTCAGAATCTCCTCCAACAACTTACCCATCACTGGTGTCAGGCTGACTGGTCTATAGTTCCCTGTCTTTTCCTTACCACCTTTGTTAAATAATGGCATCATATCCAGTCTTGACACACTTAACCCATGGCTATCAATGGCACAAATATCTCAGCAAGGGGCACAGCAATCACTTCTCTAGTTTCCCACAAAGGTCTCGCATACACCTGAATAGGTCCTGTAGATCTGTCCACCTTTATACATTTTAAGATATTCAGCACATCCTCCTCTGTAATATGGACACTGTAATATTGCTTATTTTTCCAAGTTCTCTAGCTTCTGTATCATTCTCCACAGTAAATACTGACAAATGTCAAAGCATATGAATTATTTTGTGTTTATAAGCTGCCATAATTGTTTTCTTTTGGAAGTATAATTGAAATGAAAGTTGGACTGCAAAATATTGAAAATATCTAGTGAAGTAACTCCACAGAGGCCAGTATTCCATCACCAAGACACCCTTTATTTCCACTTGAAATGTCCTTGACACTGATGCAGCTTTGTTAGAGCCAGCTCTCAGAGTGAGGAGAACCTTAAACACTCCTGTTTATATCTGTCAGCCAGAGCTCCATGATTCGAGCAGATTAACAGCCCCAATCAGGAAACACAAATTCTAAGAGGTCCACCTGGCTGACTCTGTTACAATCACTACCTCTCTCCCCGAGTCAAGGACATAAGCTGATTCTTTATTTTGTAGCTGCTCCTGGGATGTTTCAGCACTGGGTCAGGTTGCTCCAACTCTGCCTCTGATACAGATGGTATGCAAAATGTAGTAACTTCCCTTCTTGCAGCTGGAGCATGTCAGAAGAAATTCATTCTCCTCTTTAGGTGGCAAAGGTGAAGAAAGAGCAACATCTACTGTGTCCATCTCAGATTTCAAGGTATCTTCAATGCTTCACGGTGGGAGAACCCACAGGTTCCAGAACAGTTAGAAAGATAGTTGAGGAGCTGAGCATATTTTGTCCTGCAATGTTTGTGAGTTTGCAGCTTTCATATGGTCCATGTGCTTGTTCAGCACCATTGCACCTTCCTGAACTATATACATCACTTGGCCTGACCTCACATTGACCATGCCTCTTACCCATTTAGGGCCATTCCTATGGATCCTATATCAAACTTTAGCATGTAAAGTGAACAGTCTTCCTCACTTGGCAGTCTTATGTCCAATATTGATGTTCCTAATGCCATTTCACCCTCCACCCTCCTCAGTCTGGGAAGATCAGATTTAACCTGGTACAGAATCTTCTCTCCATTAGTAATTCTGCTGGAGTTATCCCTGTAGTTGCATGAGGGGCTGTCCTATAATCAAATAGGAACCAGGACAGTTTGGCATCCAGTAAAGCTGGAGGTTGTTTCTTTAAGCCTGCCTTCAAAGTTTGGACTGCTCTTTCTGCCAGACCACTGGGTGATGGATGGTATGAAGCTATCATTTTATGACAAATACTATTCAACTTTAGGAAATATTTAAATTCCCTGCTGGTAAACAATGGTCCATTATCTGTGACCAATGCAGTTTTTCTATCATCATCCCTATGTTTGACGAATGAACTCTAAGCAAGTCCAACCATTTTGAGTAGGCATCAACAATAAAGAAGAACATTAAGCGCATGAAAGGACCTATACATTTGATAATGTAGGGTCCAGGGTTTACCCAGCCATTCCCATGAATGTGGGGGAGCTGCTGGTGGTAATTTTTGTCCTTGTTGGCACTTTGGACACTGCCCCATCAACCAAGCCATGTCTGCATCCAATCCTGGTCACCTGATATAACCTCTTGCCACCATTTTCATTTTGGAAACATCTGAATGAACCTGGTAGAATTCAGCCAGGATCTGACAGTGACCTTTTCTCAGGACAATCACTCGTAATAGTGTGCTGTCCTCTACTGTGATTTGGTCTCTTCGAATTCAAAATGGTTTCAATTCTAGTTGTGATGGCCCTTTGGTGTCCTTACCACCACCAGTTGTTTCAGTTTTACCATGACAGGATCTTTCTGCATCGAAAGTCTGATATTGTCAGCTGTGACTGGAATTGTGTCCAGAAACTCTGAAACCAATCTGGAATCTTCCAGTGGCGGTACCACCAGTGGTGTATCTGTCAGTAAGTGGTGACTCAATGCATCTGCATTTGCTACTTTACCTCCCAGATGGTGTTCTAATTTGTAATTATGTGTAATTAGTAATAGTGCCCACTAGTAAATGTGGTCTGAAGCTAGGTGGCAGTGCCTTCTCCTCTTTAAGCAGACCTAGCAGGGATTTGTGGTCCATTATTACTAAAAATTCACATCCATAAAGGAATTGGGGGAAGTTCCTGACTCCAAATATGGCTGTCAAATAATCCTTCTCTATCTGGGCATATTTTACACTCTGCATTAGCCAAAGTCCTGGATGTATACGCTATTGGGTGTTCCTCTCCACTGGGCCACCTATGAGTTAATACTACCCCGAAGCCGTATAGAAAGGCATTGCATGTCTATATCAGATCACGCTTGAGATTATAGTGTGCCAATACCTTACAGGATGATAGCTGTTTTTTCAAGGCTGTGAAGTCTATGGCTTGGCTACGTGAACCCCTTTTTTCAGAATTGATACAAAGGGGCCAGGATGGAGGCCAGATTATATATGAACTTTCCATAATATTTTACCAGCCCAAGGAAAGACCTACGCTCTGGTATGGATGTGGGAGATGGGGCACTTCTGATTGCCCTCACTTTACCTTCCAATGGGTGTAACTCAGTCTTGTCACCTCTGCAGCCCAAGTAGATCACTTGGGCATCTGGAACATACATTTTCCCCTTCTAAAACATATGCCTGTCTGGGAGAAATTCTAAGGACTGTGTCTAAGTTTTCTAAGTGCTCCTTATTGGTGTTTCCTGTTATTTACATGTCATCTAGACATATGGCAATCTGGGGTAGACCTTGTAAAATGTTCTCCATCATCTGCTGAAGAATTGCATAGACTGATGATACCATAAATGGCAGTCTTGTATATTGGTACCAACCCTTATGGTATTATTTGTCACATACTTCTGTGAATTCTCATCTAACCACAGTTTTAGGTATGCAAGGCTAATGTCCAGCTTTGTGAAGGACAGCACCCCTGCCAGCTTTGCATATAAATCCTCTATGCGAGGCATTGGGCATTTATGTAGCTATGAAAAACAATTTTTAGTGTTTGTTTAAAATCCCCACAAAGACAAACTAATATAATCAGTATGACCAATGCTACCCTGGCACAGTGGTTAGCACTGCTGCCTCACAGCGCCAGAGACCCGGGTTCAATACCCGCCTCAGGCGACTGACTGTGTGGAGTTTGCATGTTCTCCCCGTGTCTGCGTGGGTTTCCTCCGAGTGCTCCGGTTTCCTCCCACAGTCCAAAGATGTGCAGGTCAGGTGAATTGGCCATGCTAAATTGCCCGTAGTGTTAGGTAAGGGGTAAATGTAGGGGTATGGGTGGGTTGCGCTTCGGCGGGGCGGTGTGGACTTGTTGGGCCGAAGGGCCTGTTTCCACACTGTAAGTAATCTAATCTAATCTACCCACTCCACAAACTGGACTAGTTTGATGATTGCTTCACTTGCCAGTCTATTGATTTCTGCCTTTGCTTTTGCACATAAAACAAATGGCAATGGCTGGGCCTTGCAGAATAGTGGAATTGTTTCCTGGTGAATATGCAAGGGGACCTTGCTTCCTGTGTCAGTCCCTCAACCTTCCTGAAAAAAGTCCAGGTATTTAATTAGGACTTGCCAATCTAGGTGAATCTTTCTCAACAACATTCGGTCCCTTAAGCTCGTGCCTCTGCCTTTTACTACAATCAGTGGTTACTGAACTAGATGTTTCTCTTAAGAGACAAGAACTGAAGTTGTACTTTTAACCTGTAAAACTTATCCAGTACAGTGTAGCCAAGGTCTTGCCCAAACTTAAGGGTTGAAGTCCAGTGTGAATTTTGGTTCTGTGATCACTGAAACTGCCACACTAGTCTCAACCTCCATTAAAACCAGGTGACCACTGCACCAGACATTTATTTTGATTGGTTCTGATTTGGATACTGCGAAGTAATTTAACTGTTCCACACCAGATGCAAGTTGGCTTTCCAGGGTATACACGTTCTTGGATACCTATGGGTTACCTTACTCAATTTAGGTCTAGTGGGGCTCTTTTACTGTCTCAAGTCTGCATACCAGCTGCAACGACAACGTCTTGCCGGCCTGGATCCTGAAGAAAATGTTAACTCCTTGGTTGAGGCTTGCTTTGTTTTGGGGTTTTCCTGTGAGCTGATTGAGAATTCCTTTGTTCAGGATACATTCTGAGTGAGGCTATGCAGTGTTTTTCACCCAAGTGATATTCCCTAAGCTCAGTCGGAATGGCGAGGGTGTCTACTTCCACTGGAATACCCTGCAACTTGTATGCTCATTTTGCCACATTTTCCAATGATAAAATCAGTTCTAGTATCTGTTTCAAGTCCAGTTGGGCTTCAGCTAGTAAGCGCTTTGCATGGGTTACATCATTCATTTCACATTCAAATGGTCTCTCAGCATCTCATTAATGGTTAAACCAAAGTCATATGCCTCTGCCAGTCATTTTAAGTCTGATTCCCCTAATTCTCAAATTGCCAAGTAAAACCAATAGCGTCTCAGAATTAGAGGTGGCTTGGGATCGTAAAATTCCTTAATTGAATCTGTCAACTCTTGAAAGGTCTTGTATCTGGTGCCTCAAGGAAAATTAGGCTCCGAGTAACCAAGAAAGCTGTGGATCCACAAGCTTTCAGGAGAATTATTCATTATTTTCAATCTGCCCAATGTCATTTGCTTGCAAAAAAAACCACATCTTTTCCAAATACTGGGCCTGGTATTTGATGGCAATGGCAAATAAGTCAAGCTTCTCAAATAAGGGCATGATGACAGAAATGCTTATTGCAACTCAAAGACAACTGGTGTAAGCAAATTTCTTCTGGAACGTTGCCACTGAAGTCTACATAGGCCAGTATACCATCTCCAACTCACCTTTTACATATTCGCGGAAAGTCCTTGACACTGATCCAGCTTCCCATGAACTCACTCTCAGAGTGAACAGTACCTTTGCTACTCTTGTTTATTTCTTTTCTTTTTTTTAAGAATGTGTGTCATTCCTGTCCTTTTTTTTCTTTAATTTCCCCCATACTACCGCCTAACAGCGGTAGTGCTTATTTTTCCCCCACACCCATGTCATGTGTGTGCAGGTGTAAGACACAGTGAAGAACAACAAGTGCATAAATCTTTATTTATATTTCCACCACCAGGAAGAAAGGAAACACCAGAGTGGCCAGTGACAAGCAGTGCCCTTCTCAATAAAGGGCAATGCGCTACTCTTGTTTACATCTGTCAGTCAGGCTCCCTGATTGGACCAGATTAACAGCCCCAATCAGGGTACTTATATTCTATGAAATGCACCTGGCTGATCTCGTTCCAATCACGACAGTTTTGGAACTTGCAACTGAAATTCAAATGCTTCGTATATTTTGAATTATAGCACTTCAAAGTTGTTTTTAGAAACAGCAAAGGAGAGAATATGAGACTGAGTGGCATTGAGAATCTTTTGAGTTAAGGAAATTCTGTCTGGCCTTCTCATCACTTGAGAAGTGTTAAAAGCTGTGAGTGCCATGGCAGCAGAGAAAGATGCATCCAGAGTCTGCAAGCTGAAAGCAAGCATCGTTTTCTCTCAATGTATCTCAGAAAGAAAAGACAGACAACCAAGAAATCTTTAAAACAAATGCCTCTTAATTATCCATCAACTCAAAGAATGGTCATCATCTTGCAGGCCACAACATGTCATTGATAAAATCAAAAGGATTGTTTGAAATAACCTAAACCACCCTTGAAATCAGACCTTTGGTCTTTACAATTTTGTTTACCCTGTCTATATTATTTTCCAATCTATAATATGTCAAACCATCTGTCAGTTGACTGTCTTAATTTTGGATGAAAATGTATATGTGTGTGGGTGTATTTGGACATTTTGAAGGGGTCCTTTTTAAGTTGCATCATAGCAGATTAGAAATCCTTTATTTTCGCTGTCAATTGTTAAAGTTAACTGTACTACAATAAGTAGCTGTTCTATCTGTTAAAGATGCAACCTGATGTGAATTACTTTTGACCTAAATAGCAATCAATCAGGCAAATTAGTCAACTTGATGGTCTAATCAGGATTTTATATATTTTGGGTGGCTTGTGGAAAAGTAGGATATGATTATTGGCTCAATCGTCCCATTAATTCATTGCATATTTCTCACTATCATTATTTGTGATGTCGTACTGCAGTGTTGGATAAAAGTATCCACAATTCTGCTGTTTGTCTTTATCATTCTCTTCAATCTTTTGATTTTATTTTCTTCCTTCACCACTTTAGACTTCTTTACACCAGGAATATATAAACAAATTATAGAACTTAAGTATCAGGGTTACATATCTGATCATTCAGAAACTATGCAATTTGAGAACCTTTCAAGCAACAAATAATTCTAATGTCATTGAGTAACAAACAAATCAAATAACACAATACAAACGAAAAGGAGTATTTTTAATTTTAGCACGAAGACCGCAAATAGAAATCATCATTGTTGTGATCTGTTTTTATTCTATGTTCCAACAAAATAAATACATTCAGCAATGAATACAGTAATAGACAATGCAAAATTCACAGCCAGTGTTTTTCAATCTGCACTTGCTATAATACAAAATTCCGGACTAGACAAAAAGCAGACATAAATAAAGAGTGTTCTGCCTTCAATGTGTTTCATCTTCCATCTGCATCTCAGTAAGAGTTCTTAAATAAGTTATTTTGTACCTCTTTCCCCTTAGATCGATGTCTTTTATAGCTTCTGGCCATATGCAATGTACCATCTCATTTATAAAATATTTCAGCAGCTGCACGAGAATATTGTTCAAATTTATGATCTGCTTCAAGCTGGAGGCTACTTCCGCTGAAATATACCCTTTATATATCTTGTTGAATCTAATTGTAGTTGCTGCATCAGTCACGGATATAACTAAGGGTTCCAGGTCAGAGAATATCAAAACAGTGGTTAGAAAACTGTGGTCTTTCATCAAATTTGAACTAGGCTTTGATGAGCTTGACTCTTTCAGCATTCATTTACTTTCCTGACAGCTGCATGAAAAAGCTAGAGACTGTTAAGATGCAGAGTAAAAAGGATGAAAGGGCACTTAAAAAGTTTAACTTGCTTTCACAGGTGTAGTCAAAGTGAGTCTATTCTGCAATGCGTTGTCATAGTTATGCCATGATAAACACATACATGGAGGTCTCCAATGTGCATGCAGGACTTGATTGTTCACCTAAAGTACCATAGCTGTCAAAATGTGCCAGAAGACTTGCAGTAAATCCAAGAGCTAGCACTCATGACTTGTTCTCCCCTCAATGCAGATGTATGGAA
>NC_057726.1:32118970-32125882 GCF_004010195.1 Chiloscyllium plagiosum
CATTAAGACAATTATGTATTCAATTGGCAAGCTCATCCTGAATCCTATGTGACCTAACTTTACTAATTAGTCTCCCATGTGGAACCTTGTCAAAGGCTTTACTAAAACCCAAATAAGCAACTTCCACTGCTCTGCCATTATCAACCTTGTTGGGCCAAATGGCCTGTTTCCATCTGTAGGGAATCCAATCTAATCTAACTTCCTCAAACACTCAATCAAGTTTGTGAGGCATGATTTTTTTCACACAAAACCATGCTGACTATCCCTAATCAATTTTTGCCTCTGTAAATGAACATAAATCCTATCTTTCATAATCACCTCCAACAATTTATCCACAACCAAATGTCCAACAGATCGAGTTATTTGGCAAGCTTCAAATTCAATTTATAACAAGGCATCAGAAAATTTGTCATTGTTCAATCTTAACACCCAACACAAGCGTGGATGTGTCTACATTACAGACATTCACAAGAATGCTTGAATCACAATAAGAGGGCTATAATATATAATGTTGCGATAATATATCACACATCTTGGTCATCCATTTGTAAAATAGCAAGCAGGACAAACAGTAAAGAGTAAACAGTGGCGGCACAGTGGCTCAGTGGTTCACCGCACCAGAGACCTGGGTTCAATTCCACCCTCAAACAACTGTCTATATGAAGTTTGCACATTGTCGTGTCTATGTGGGTTTCCTCCGGATGTTTGTAATCATTAAAAACACGGAAATAGAAAAAACACACCGGATCATCAACGCCACACTCACAGGAATCCGATTCATGAGAGAAGAAGAAAAGGATAGCCAACTCCCATTCCTAGACGTGATGGTACAGAGAACACCAAACGGAGAATTCACTACAAGGGTATACAGGAAAGCCACACACACAGACCAAGTACTAAACTATGAAAGTAACCACCCCAACACACACAAACAAAGCTGCATCAGGACACTATTCAAAAGGGCCACAACACACTGCAGTACACCAGAACTGAAAAAAGAAGAAGAGGAACACCTATACAAGGTATTCACCAAAAACGGATACCCGCGCAACTTCAACAACAGATGCCTAAGAGAAAGACCACAGAACGAGGACATACCACAACCAAAAGGACTAGCCACACTACCATACATCAGGAGCACCTCGGAACTGACAGCCAGACTACTGCGACCCCTAGGACTCAACGGCACACAAACCAACAGCCACGCTCAGACAACAACTCACCAGAACAAAGGACCCGATACCCAACATGAGCAAAACCAATGTAGTGTACAAAATACCATGCAAGGACTGCACAAAACACTATATAGGACAAACAGGAAAACAGCTAACAATCCGCATACATGAACAGATACTCGCCACGAAACGACACGACCAGCTATCCTTAGTACCCACAGTGCTGAAACATCAAAGAAGCGCTTCGCAGGAGGCTCCCAAGCACTGATGATGTCGCCTAGCCAGGGGACGAAACGTTTGCAACAAAAACTTCCAGCTCGGCGAACAGAACCACAACAACGAGCACCCGAGCTACAAATCTTCGCACAAACTTTGAACTTTAAGTGTTAGCTTTAATAAACTTGGAACCTGTCAACTACAGATCCTGAAGATGAAGAAATTTAGGCTGTTGTAACCTTGACTGTTAATGGCAATGTGTACTTAAATGTTCATAGGACAGGAGGCCTTCTTGATAGTAATTGTCTGAAGACACAGTTGCTCAGTCACACTAAGAAGATTAATGTAATGCTGGTCTATTTGTGTCTGGAAAATGCCTCCAGTAAATTGGATCTGCATTCATCTATTCTGCCTTTCACAATAGGTGACTAAGGAGAAGGCAGTCACTGCTTCTATTGGTGTTGATCCTCTTGTTTTTCATCAGAAGTCCAAGTTGAACCAAATAAGGAGCTCCCATGCTATGGTAAAGACTGGTTTCCAAGAAGTGAAAATCAACACCACAAATGTGCATAAACAGCAGAAATGATAAACTCAATTTAGGAAATAAGTTTTAAAGCAATTAAAGTAAACTCCTAGAAGTTCTGAGAGTAAAGGCTCTATGAAGCAAAGCAGAATCTGGCTTGGATTGACAGTTAAAGATATCTCAACCCATCAATTCCACATCTCTGCCAATTCTGACTGTTCTTACCTAATTTTTCTGGTGATTGAGATTCATTTTATTTAATCCACACCATCACAACGACCACTTCCTTGTCACCCTGCCCTAACCTTGGCATGCTCCTACATCACTTGCAGGTTAAAATTCCCTACCCAAATGTCAGGTAATATTTACATGAAGATCCAGAGAAAAATGTGTTAATACATTGGAATTTAAGAAGTTTTTTTGTTAACCTTTATATCTGTGAAGTACAATTTCTGTAAACTAAGCAAGTTTTTTGTAATAATTGGGAAATAGTTCACCTGCTGAGAGATCTATATGGTCTTTAAATAATTTGTTTTATACTTGTTCAGTATAGAGTACCAAAAATATTTTATCAATAAAGGACCAATGTAACTGCAGAATTCTATTTTGTAATTTACAATCCCTAAAAAAGTGATATATTTGGTCATCACCAAAGAATCTTAACTGTCAAAATCAAAGATATATAAGATTCAGTTTTGCCTTGGAAAAAAAAATAAATCCAACGACCTTTACGGAGTTCAAAGAGTTACAAAAAGTTATCTTTGCCTACACATCATTCAACAGTAGTTTGACTTTCATAAATACCTCAACAAGTGCAGCAAGGTTCACTGCATTCATCACTCAATTTCAAAGTGATTCTTATAGTTTAATGATTTTATTTTAAAAAAGATTTGTTTTCTTCCATTGGGCAACAGTCAGAAAAAAAACAAATGCTGAACTTCAAGGGACTGGTGCATATCAGCTATTTCAATTAACTATAATCAGTCGCATGATTTTTTATTTATTGTTACTTAAACAGAAATTATGCATCCTTGGTCTCTTCATTTACAAGTATACTACCATATAAAATAAACAACATAAAAGATTATGCCCAGATATATTCTGCCTTACTGAACTGCACCAATGTTTTACACCATTAGGTCGTCCAATTGTTGTAACTTAGTTAAGGAACCAAGTAAATTACACAGAACCATGTACTTAAGATATAAGGCACTGAAGCAGTGCATTCACTCTATCCCATATTGGTTGAAATTTAGCTCCACTTGAGGCTTCTCCCATCTAAATTTACTATTGTAAACTCTATTCCCTTCTCACTTATTCTTGTCCAACTTCCCCTCAAATTCATCCATAATATTCACTTCAACCATTGCTCACAGAAAGAGATCCCTATTTTCATCATTCTTTGTGTAAATAAGTCTCTTTTGAGCTCTCCATGGATTTTCTTAGTCATTTCATAATCATAGCCTTATGTAACGCTTTTCTCAGAGAGGGAAATACTCTCTATGGATCCACGTTATCAAAGGGTGTTAATTTCAAAGATATCTATTAAGTCACTCCTCAGCTGCAGTTCTTCAAATAAAAAGGCACAAGAACGTCAATTCTTCCCTGATGTATAATCTATCCATTTCTGGCATTACCTTTGTAAATCATCTCTCTAATCTCCCCAATCCTTTCTACTGTAGTAGTAATGTTACAATGTTATTTCATGTTTAATATTTTTGAGTGGGAGCAGCAGCGGAGGTAAAGCGAACCAGGAAGGCTACAGCTAAGTAGGAGCGGGAGCAGCGGCGGAAGTGACGCGGACCAGAGGGGCTGCCGGGAACCATATATATTAGCAAGGCGGCTAAACCCCAGGCACTACTACTGTAGTGTCTCCCACTCGCTCGCCTCCTCTCACCAAGTTGATAAGGTACGGTTCATTTCTAAACTTCCTTTACTGAATGTGAGTTTATTGCTTGATATTATAGCAATTGAATTAAGCTTTCTTGTTTGGTATTGTGTGGGCATTCAGATAAGTGGGGTATGGATGCTAGGGCAGTTGCTTGCTCCTCCTGCAGAATGTGGCAGGTGAGAGACATGACACATGTCACCGCTGGCTACATCTGCGGGAAGTGCACCCAACTCCAGCTCCTTGAAAACTATGTTAGGGAATTGGAGCTGGAGCTGGATGAACTGCAGATCATTCGGGAGGCTGAGGGGGTAACTGAGAGGAGTTAACGGCAGTTGGTCACTCCTGAGGCTCATGATAAGGATAGATGGGTTACAGTCAGGAGGAGAAAAGGGGACAGACAGACAGTGCAGAGATCCCCTGTGGACATTCCCCTCAGTAATAAGTATATCGTTTTGGATATTGCTGGGGGGGGAATGACCTACCAGACGAAAGCCATAGTGGTAGTTCTCTGGCACTGAGCCTGACACTGTGTCCCAGAAGGGAAGGGGGCAGAATAGAAAAACGCTAGTGGTAGGAGACTCGATTGTTAGGAGAATTAACAGGAGATTTTGTGGTCAGGATCGGGATTCTCGGAAGGTATGTTGCCTCTCTGGTGCCAGGGTCCGGGACGTCTCCGATCGGGTGTATAAGATTCTGAAAGGGGAGGGCGAACAGCCAGAAATCGTGTTACATATTGGCACCAATGATATAGCCAGGAAAAGATTCGAGGATATAAAAAGTGATTTCAGGGAGTTAGGGTGGAAGCTGCAGAGCAGGACGAACAGAGTAGTTTTCTCAGGTTTACTACAGGTGCCACAAGATAGCGAGGCGAGGAACAGGGAGCGGGTGCAGCTTAACACATGGCTGCACAGCTGGGGTAGGAGGGAGGGCTTCAGATATGTAGATAATTGGGATGCCTACTGGGGAAGGTGGGACCTGTACATGAAGGACGGGTTGCACCTGAACTGGAAGGGGACCAATATCCTGGGTGGAAGGTTTGCTCGAGTGGTTCAGAAGGGTTTGAACTAGTATGGCAGGGGGGTGGGAACATGAGCTATATACCGGTGGTGAGAGTTGATGGAGATGAGGCAATAGCAAGAGGTAGCGTGGCCAGTGGGAAGGAATTTCCTGGGAAAGAACAAAGGGATCGGTTAAAGTGTGTTTGCTTTAATGCAAGGAGTATCAGGAATAAAAATGATGAGCTTAGAGCATGGATCAGTACCTGGTGCTATGATGTTGTGGCCATAACAGAGATGTGGGTTTCTCAGGGGCAGGAATGGTTGCTGGATGTTCCAAGGTTTAGAACATTTAAAAAGAATAGGGAGGTGGGAAAAAGAGGAGGGGGTGTAGCACTGCTAATCAGAGAGGGTATCACAGCTACAGAAGTTACCATTATTGAGGAGGGTCTGCGTACTGAGTCAGTATGGGTGGAAATTAGGAACAGTAAGGGAGCAGTCACCTCATTAGGGGTTTACTACTGGCCCCCCAATAGCAGCAGGGAAATTGAATAAAGCATAGGTCGGTAGATTTTGGAAAAGTGTAAATGTAGTAGGGTTGTTGTAATGGGTGACTTTAACTTCCCCAATATTGTTTGGAACCTCCTTCGAGCAGATGGTTTGGAAGGAGCTGTTTTTGTAAGGTGTGTTCAGGAGGGTTTCCTAACTCAGTACGTTGACAGGCCAACGAGGGGAGAGGCCATTTTGGATTTGGTGCGCGGCAATGAGCCAGGGCAGGTGTCAGATCTTGCGGTGGGAGAGCATTTTGGTGATAGTGACCACAACTGCCTCACATTCTATATAGCTATGGAGAAGGAGAGAAGCAGGCACAATGGGAGGATATTTAATTGGGGAAAATGAAACTATGATGCTATCAGATATGAGTTGGGAAGCATGGACTGGGGGCAATGTTCCATGGAAAGGGCACTATAGACATGTGGACACTGTTTAAGGAACAGTTATTGCAAGTGATGCATAAATGTGTTCCTCTGAGACAGGCAAGAAGGGGTAAGATAAAGGAACCTTGGATGATGAGAGCGGAGGAGCTTCTTGTCAAAAGAAAGAAGACAGCTTATGTAAGGTGGAGGAAGCAAGGATCTTGCTCAGCTCTAGAGGATTACAGGCATGCAAGGAAGGAGCTCAAAAATGGTCTGAGAAGAGCCAGGAGCGGGCACGAAAAAGGCTTGGCAGGAAGGATTAGGGAGAGTCCAAAGGCATTTTACACGTGTGTGAGGAATAAGAGAATGATCAAAGAAAGAGTATGGCCGATCAGGGATAGCATAGGGAACTTGGGTATAGAGTCTGAGGAGGGAGGGGAAGCCCTAAGTGAGTTTTTTACTTCTGTCTTTGCTAAAGAAAAGGACCTTGTAGTGAATGAAACCATTGAGGAGCAGGTAAGCATGCTGGAACGGATGGAGATTGAGGAAGCTGATGTGCTGAAAATTTTGACAAACATTAAGATTGACAAGTCGCCAGGGCCAGACCAGATTTGTCCTCAGCTGCTTTGGGAATCGAGAAATGTGATTGCTTCGCCACTTGCAAAGATCTTTGCATCCTTGCTCTCCACCGGAGTCGTACCTGAGGACTGGAGGGAGGCAAATGTAATTCCTCTCTTCAAGAAAGGAAATGGGGAAATCCCCAGCAATTACAGACCAGTCAGTCTCACGCCTGTCATCTGCAAGGTGTTCGAAAGGATTCTGAGGGATAGGATTTATGACCATCTGGAAGAGCATGACTTGATTAAATGCAGTCAGCACGGCTTTGTGAGGGGCAGGTCATGCCTCACAAATCTTATTGAGTTCTTTGAGGGTGTTACTAGACAAATTGATGAGGGTCGAGCGGTGGATGTGGTGTATATGGACTTCAGCAAGGCATTTGATAAGCTTCCCCATGGTAGGCTCATTCAGAAGGTCAGGAGGAATGGGATACAGGGAAATTTAGCTGTCTGGATACAGAATTGGCTGGTAGACAGAAGACAGCGAGTGGTAGTAGAAGGAAAGTATTCTGCCTAGAAGTCAGTAGTGAGTGGTGTTCCACAGGGCTCTGTTCTTGGGCCTCTACTCTTTGTAATTT